>NW_024609905.1:0-124999 GCF_016920785.2 Ixodes scapularis
ACACCGGTTTGTCTGCATAGAAAGTGCTTAGTCATGCATGCTGGTTGTTATTACTTGTTAGAGAAAGTGTCTGAGCATTTCCCGTGTTATGACCGCCTCGTGGAGTGCTCTTTCAACATGAAACATTTTTTGGCTAGGTGTTTGGCATTTCGTGAAGCTTGGATAAAGGTGAAGCCTAGATAAAAGTGTGGCCGCGAGGCTCGACATTTATTGGTTGATGTGTGGGAGAGGAGGAGTGAGGCGCTCTATGCTGATTGGTTAACAGGAAAGGTCACGTAAACACAGGGGTAGGCGAGGAGGAGCTTGACTACCTGTGCGCACTGAGGGACAGGAGCTCGAGAGTCTGGAACGCTCTGGAACATCGCCAGGCTTATCAGCCCGGTTAGCGGTAGCATCACTTCATTCTAGGAACAACTATCAGCTGTACACACAGTACGCATTAAATTATCTGATGAAGAGTGCTGTGAATCTAGGAGTCTGGGGTCTGGAAACTCAGGGTGTCGCTCAACATTTGTGATGCTAGAATGTTTTTTGTATGCAACACACTTGCCCAGCGATTTGCCATAAATTTCTAATCACTGACAAGGCGAGGACGACAGGGAGGAGCCTCAGTTGACCTGCCTCCAGCGCAAGCTTCTGCGCGATCTACAGTACCGGTACGTGAGACAAGCAAGTTCGCAGCAGGTTCTCACTTTTTCGCCTGTGATCTGCGTGCGCAATATCGGTTCCCGTGACATGCAAGAAAAACAAAATCATGAGCCATTCCACTCTGTGAAGGTCGATGACCAGCGAAGCTCCTTAGCACACGACACAGACCCGCCCCAAGGAGCCGGAGGAGACTAGACACGTGCGACGGGACCGCCACCTCGGGAGAGCGGAAGGAAAGGAAACTAGGCACCAAGCGCTTGAAACGACGACATAGAAAGGGCAGTGCGAGCGTAGACATGGCCAACGCAGGTCGCACAGCGGCAAATCTTTAATTTTAAGAAACCTTTATTATCTACCTGAAAGTCTACTGATCGTCAAAATGGTGCTTATTGATAACTAATCTATTGAATAGATCTATTACTAAATTATCCAAGCATCAAGGAGAATGCAGGGAATGGTGTTCGACGTGCCGCATGTGCCGGCGTCTGCAGCATTAAGGGGAGACACTACCCAGAAAAAAAGAATTCTGCAAAAAACATTGATTTTGAAAAATTACATATTTACATCCACCAACATCTAGAGAGTATTCCCGGAAATTTTCACCAGCTTACATTGCATAGTTAATTTTTTATAAATTATTTTTTGTCCACCGAAGCTAAAGAAAAGGTAGGGTTTGGAGCACTTTGAACACATTTTTCTCCATTCCACTTTTTGGTATAAATACCATTTTAGTCAATCTATTGTTTTATAATGGCAATAAGGGAAGGCTCATTCTTAATTTTTCCTGACTGAAATTTAATAAGGAATGCAGTTATGGATTTTTTTTGCCACTTAATGGATGTTTTTTATAAAAAAATGTTGACATCTTGTCGAAGACACAGAAGGACAAAAAGTTTACCAATTTTGCAGAAGAAAAAACCGATAGAAATCAATGACTTCTTACAAAAAGCTTTCCATAGTCACACCTCCTAGGCATTCTGCTAGATATCCAACGAATAAAAATCTCGAATATTGTGATAGCTTTCCGACGACAGATTAACTAAACAATGCAGGCGTGTTACTGATAGAAGCTGCCCTAATTTCCTTCCCACTTAACCGACAGACCTGAAATTTTGTTATGCACCCTCTAGCATGACCACCAGCCTACCCTGTAAATTTCATTAATTTTAAGCCAAGGGTTGAAAAGTTGACCCTCCCAGGGGGTGTGTTCTCTAAGTTGTTCTAAAGCAAACGCCTAAAACAAATGGCATTTTGCACGCACATTCGTCAATGCTTTATTTTGGTTATTTACTTAAAATCTTTCACGGGGGAAGGCACCTGCGGCACGTGCGAGCGCAAAGTTTTTGGTTACGCACACGAAAAATCTATGGAATCCTAGCCATAAACAACTTCACTGTAATAATGCACATACCTGAGGATGGAGATGGCAGGCTATCTTGCCAAGGCACACAGTTGTGTTGGTCCGTATCCCCCCCTGCAAAAAAAAAAAGGGAGCCCATCACTCAGTTCCTGACACAATCGGCGTCTACCTCAACGAATGACACAACTGGAACGATTTTCATGTCGGTTTCATACAGTTTCCTATGCCTGGTGTGAAGCTACAGGTACAACTCTTGGAAGTGACATTGTATGTTGGCATTTAAAAGTCTGCAGCTTTTTGCCACAATGTGCAAAGAAGTGACAGCGATGGCTGTTACTGCGCATAGGAGTACACAATTTTATGCATTCCACTCCTTGTTTACTCGATCGCACACAACACAGCCTTGAGGTCACTAAAGTATGTAGGAAAATAGATGCACCACACAGATAAATCAACGTCCCTGCCCAAGACTAAACTGAGACGGGTGCCGTACAACTATCGCTGTAATAGCGGGATGACTTGCTCCAGCCCGAGGCAGGCATGAGACCCGTGGTACCGCTGGACGCACAGGCACGCCCACCATCTATCGGCCGAGGGGTGAACTACTCTGCTTGGATGTGGTCACGTGAATTGATGACGTCACAGGGTTTTCGTCCTAGCATGACGTTGCTCCGAATGAAGCTGGGAAGTCCTTATAACAGCTATTGCTTTAAAAGGAGTCGGTGTTTGGCATGTGGCACCATCCGATTTTTGCTTCTGCTGCTAGCAAATCAAATAAATTCTGAAAGGAACATTAGCATAGCAAGCAATCAAATGACCAATATAGTAATTAATTGAATCGGGTACTACATGCAACATACCTGGTCGTCCCTGGCCTGCAGGCGGGCAAAGTGCTTCATGACCTCCTCGTTGAGGTTGTGGTAGTTGAGCTTGGGTGCCATGTGCACCATGGCCTTGACCGTCTGCTCCCGGATGGTTGGGTTGGTATCCGAGAAGCCCTGGACCACGTGTGGGAACACCTCCTGGTTCACCACCTCAGGGCTCAGGTGGTCCATAAACTGGTCCACCTGGGAGAATGTGCACAGGTGGCGCACGCTGTTAAACAACACACACAAGTGGCACAGCATCTTATGCCAGTTGTCTACATAAAAAAAACATGATTGCCTTGATCCTGTGTATAAGGTCTAAAATAAGCAGAACGTAGACTAAAGCACCAAGAATATGTGCATGAAAACGGACATTGTGCAAATGGTTACTACAGCAACCGTTGCCGCGCTGCCACGTCAGAGTGTCAGCAATGGTTGCTATGGTAACTGTTACACAATGTTTGTTTTCGTCATTTGTGCGTTTGGCACTCGAGGAGATTCTATAGGGCTATGTATGACACTGTCCTGCTAAATTTAGCAGATGGTGGTCGCACGAGGTCGTCAATGTGACGTGGTCACATGACACCAACCCCATGAGCATGTCATGTGATGCCACTACTAAGCAGTCTTGGGTAGTAACGCGTTACTAGCAATGCATTACTGTAACTTAGTTACTTTCTTGGTAACTTGTAACTGTAACGAGTTACTTTTTAGAAATGTAACTTGTAACCGTAGTTCTATTACTTTTTTCTAAGGTAACGATGAAAGTAACGACGTTACTTTTGTCGTTACTTTCCAGTGTTTTACGAATAATATATCAGTGAACGAGTGCCATTTAGCCATTCCTTGCACTTTCCAAATCGTCCATTCTGACATTTCGAGTGTCAAGTTGGCCTTGCACAAAGTTGTGAATACGTTCTTTCTCGCAAGTGACGACCGGAATATAGCCACGTGTAGATTTCATGAAGAAATATCTTCTTTACGCACGCACTTGTAGTTTGTGACTGAGCACTTACATCTTAGTGTCTTGAAGCACTATCTATGTTGTGGTTTTTCTTTCTTCTATGTAAACGCTTTTTAATCCGGTTAATCAACCGTGAAACAACAATACACGTGGAGGGCACTGCGCATGTCTCGTATTTTATTAGCGCCACTACTCCGCACTGCGCATGTATCATATTTTGATTTGCGCCACTACTCGGCGTGAAAACTTTCAAACACTAACTTCGAGAAGCAACTGCTGCTAAGTTACAATATGAAGTAAAAAGCATACTTTTTAATTTTACGCAATAAAACGTTGTGAGGGGCGTTTTCTAGTTTTTTTTAAATTTCTTTTTGTGTTATAGAAAAGTAACTGAAAAGTAACGTCGTTACTTTTTAAAAGTAACTGTAACTGTAACGAGTTACTCTTTTGTTGCGGTAACTGTAAAGGTAACTTCGCTACTTTTTTCTGAAAGTAACTGTAACTGTAACGAATTACTTTTTAAAAGTAACTTACCCAAGACTGCTACTAAGTGAGTGTCCTGTGGCATCAGGTGACTTGACATCACGTCACATCACCATGCAGTACGACGTCATGACAATAGTGATGTCGTGCCACCCGACATCCCATCACTAACCACGTAACGGGACACCATGACCTAACAGTGACACTGCTTGACCGGACATCATGTCAAATAACGACAAAATGTGTTTGCCACAACGTAATAAAGACATCACGTGACCTAAGGTCCTGTCACTTGATTGCGCAACCCATATTTGCACCATGCCCATGATTAAGTGATCTACAGTCAGCAGAACAAGTTTGGGGGGCACAGAAGTTTGCGCAGTCAGACGAAAAGACTGGCTGCACCTCCTGACGGCGCATTGCCACTCTCAAGGCTTACGCTTTTCGCATGCACTTACTTTTGTGTTCGCAGTCACATATTTTTCGCTCGCTTTCATCCAACACCCACGAGATAACAAGGACTCGCACAAGACACCACGAAATGTTATCTGTAGCATGCGAGTTCCATCACCCATCTCAGTGGCCGAGGCAGACGCACGGCATGACAACTGACAAAGTGGCACCTTGTGTGCGTTGGATGGAAACAAGTAAAAAAAGACATGACTGCAAGCACGAAAGAAAGCACATTCTCAAACCGTGAATCTTAAGAGTGGCCGCATGCCGTCATAAGGTGCAGCAAGTAATTTCGGCTGGTGCTTCTGTGCCCCGAAAACATTTGCTGCTGACTGTAGAGGTGGCACCAACTGAGTGGCTGTTGTATACCCAAGTTATCATATTTTCGCAACAACCTTTCGTGATGTCCTAGACTTTGAAACCAGCTCATGAAAGCATTCCGCTTTTTATAAACAGCTGAATCAGTTTAATTACACTTTTGATGAGCGAGCTCTACAGCGAGTGAACAAATATAAGAATCGTGGACCTCTGGTTAATAGTAGTAAGCTGAACTGAAACCAGCACCTGTATGCAACCGTCTGTAATGCCGGAGGTACTTTGTTTGTACTGAGAAGGAAATTAACATTTGTCGATTCGAAAACTAAGCTTATTGCCTCCAAAAAGTTAGCTGGATCAGTATGCTAACTTAGTGTTAGCAAACTGGTTTTGTGAACTTTATAGCCTCAGCCGTACTTCCAGTCTCCTGTAAACAGCCAGACGTACCTGCTGCAGAAGCCTTGCCCTAGTTGCCCGGTCCTTGGACGAAAAGAGTTTGACCACGCAGGGGACAATCTTCTTCTGATACTCGTCTGCATCCAGCATCCGACCAATCTGCAGTGAATGGGACAAGCATCACTCTCAAAACCGAATGCACATCAAACTAGATATTGACATTATACAATGTTAATCTTAAGTCCCGCTATACACCACTTCAATGTTTACAAAGCCACGGCCCAGCGTGCAATCTCCACAGCCCACCGTCAGAAGGCGAGCAATGCACATGCCGTGCACACAAACAATAAAAATGGCCCTGGCCAAAAAGCGAGATTGAAATGGTCTATAGGTGGGCTTAATCTTTCAACCCTTTGTGCAATTCATAAACTGTCTCACATATCATTACTTCTGGTAGAGAGGTCCCTATACAAGCAAAGTCAGATTCTCTTGGTCACCAAGCTAAATTCTACTATTGAGAAGATTAGTGAAGTTCTGGTACCTGTTTTTGTTTCAGAGTGGTAATGTGGGGAATTGAATAGGCAGGCAGGCTGCCATTTAATTAAGATAATTCAAAAGAAAAAACGGAGCGCAACACAGAGAGGGAAGGTCGAGAAAATGTGACTACCATAAAATCCTGAGAGATAGACCGCCCAGCATCCGGAGCAAATTGGGTGAAAATAAGGAGTGGACTGACTTTCAATGTGCAATAAAAATAAAGTTGAAAAAAAAAATGCTGGTTTTAAATTTTGTGAGTTGCAAAACTTGTGATCGCAGCGAGGGGCAATGAACCAAAGGCGACTGTCCTTCCCAGTCAACAATGTTCTCTTATCCTCCGTCGTGGCCAAGTAACCCCTTCCCGCCGAGGTCACCATTGGCCAGGGCCCTGTAATTACTACAGTCAAAGCGCATTGCAATACACCTGGTTACAAGAGACATTTGGATATAACATACCGATTTGTGAAGTTTGGTTTGTTTTCCTCTATATACCATTGACTCAACTTCATATCTGCATACAACATACCGTAAAATACCGGGCAAGCGCCCACTCAAACTTTGAATGGGCACTTGTCTGGTCATCAATTTTACATATAAAATGGGCGCTTAATGTGGAATGGGCGGATGCACAATATTCTACGGTACCCCTTTTACAACAGACCGAAATCTTGGTCAAAATCAAGGTCTGTTATGACGAGCTAAGACTGTAGAAGTAAACTGTACTTCGGTGTTTTTGAGGAAAAAAAAAGCAAGTCATGCCAAAAACAGGGGTGGGTCATAGTTTGGGGGTGGCAAACCTCTCAGAATATTACAATAGTGAGTATTACAAAATGGTATTACCGTACAGTCGAACCCCGCTTCAACGAACGTCGCTTCAACCAAATTTCTAGTTCAACGAATATTTTTCGGTTCCCCGTCAACGGTCCATAGGAGTCAATGCATAAAAATTCTCACTATGGCGCACACTGTTTCTTGTGCCGTTCCGCTTGAACGGAATTTACAGAACAATTTCAAATTTGAAAGTTAAATTTTCTGTACGAAAAACAAACTTTCGAGCACTTTGGTGCATTTTGGCACATAAAATATGTCTACTATAAAGTTTAAATCAAGTGTTGCGCCACCAAAAACTGCCACTAACCGAAACCCGAGCGCAACGTTGACTGGGCGTGCAGGCCGCCATTACTCGATGGCGACAACGATGAGGCTGGCCTTTCCAAACATCCTTCGCTGTTGTACCAATGTTGGCTTCACCCATAGTTATTATAATGTACGCTAGAGGTTCAAGTGGCGCTAGTGTGCTGACGCAAATTGAAGCAGACAGCAACCAGTCGAAAATGGACTTTTGGTAATGCATTTCTATGGGAAAATGTGAGTGCATTTTCTCCCTGCGCTCGATCATAAGAGAAAATATCCCGAATAATTCGTACGTACTAGGTAGCTTGGAACACTTCTCAGTCAGGCCGACGAAATAATTGGTCAGTTACGGCGTTTTTCTTTAGAATTTGTTGCATTAAAAACGGTGCTAAAACGACTTCGTACGTGTATTTATGTGCACTGTCGGACACTGTTAGTGCGAACGCGGCGTCGGCGATTTCTAGCATGGGGGCTATACATGCCAAACGAACGAAGGACATCTGGAAAATCAAGAGCGGCGGACAGAACTACGCAGTAACACTGGATGAGTAACTCGCAGTGCATGTACGATCAAAATAAATTGAAGGCTACGTAATCTGTTCCGATTTTAAATAAATAAATACCGCTTTATTCTTTCTGCCCAGAGCGAAGCTGCTGGTTCTGCGTTCAAAATATCACCCGCGCGCTCGATAGCTTTGAGAACAAGTGCGCAATAACAGCTGCCCGGCAGAGAAAACAATACGAAGAGGCACCTTTCATAGCCCACGGACTTTATTCTCTACGTTCTGAAGGTTTTTATCCGCTCATGCACGACGGGATCATTTTCATATAGTGACTGACTGGCATATTATAAATATATAAGCATCACCGGAATGCTGGCGAGCCTTCCACACACTCTATGTTTGTTTCGATTGTAATTTTGCTTTGAATCGTCGCTTGTTTTTACAGACCTGCTGCGGAACACACGTTTGGGACTAAAATGTAGCGAAGTTAAATATCGTTCACTGATGAAGAAGAATGCACTAACTAAAGCAATTACACTTTTACAGTGTTAATCAAGGTACATGCTATTCGGTACGACCAAAATAACCAAAGTGTTCCGTGTTATTTTCCGGCGAAGAGACAAAATGCATGTGCGTTTTCCCATAGGAAAGCAGAGGAGCACCGCAAAAGTAGACTGGTTGCTGTCTGCATCAATTTGCGTCACGGAAGTCGCATAGACACTAGCGCCAGTTGAACCTCTAGCGTACATTATAATAACTCTATGGCTTCACCCTAGCTCTTGGCTTGATAATCCTCTGCTGCAGACTATCCAAAGCCGAAGTTCAGTCGTCTTCTTTGTTTTGGCGGTTGTCCTTTTCCGAGTACAGTACACGGGCTTTTTGGACAACCACCGCCAAGCAAAACGCAAAAGTTTTTATCTTTAGAAGATAAAGCTCACACCCTGGCCGAGGTTGCAAGTGGACAGCAGAAAGCTGTCATTGCGGAAAAGTTTGGAATTTCCCCGAGTTCTTCGTCGACGATCCTCAAGTTGAAAAATGCAATCGAAAAGGCTCTTGCATTGGGGGCATCGGCCAAGTGAAAGAAACTGACATTGTCGGCGCATGAAGAGCTCGGCAAGGCTATGTACACATGGTTTGTACAGATTTTTGTACTCTACCAGTTCAGGTATGCAATTTTTTTTGTGAATTTCACAATAAAAAATTTTCGCTACAACGAATTTTTTTTTGCGGACCATCAATTTCGTTGTAGCCGGGTTCGACTGTATATGGTAGGAACTGTTAAGTGAGTTGCATTATGTAACTTAACTGACTGCTTTGTCGCATTACGTTACTGACGTTACGAAAGGTTGCTATACCAATTATTAAAAGAAACTTCGCACTCATTTTCCAGATTTCCGCGGAAACTGACATTTGGGAACCTCATCAAATACAGTTGAACCTCGATGTAACGAAGTCAGTAAAATTCGCAATTTACTTCGTTACATTGAAATTTCGCTAAATCGAAATTTGGCTTTAGCATGCGAAAAAAAAAATTCCGAAACATTTTACGGGTATGAAAACTCACCGAAAATGACATTTATTTAGGGGCAAAGTAGTCCGCGAGTTTTGCTTGCGCCTTGTCCGACAGTAGCAGCGGCGTCGGCGGCGTCATACGGCGTTCGAGCGCCCAGAGCGCTTGCACGGCATCTTGCTGCCCATGCGACGCCGTGTACCTCCTCAGTACGTCCATTGCGTCGAGCACTTCCCGAGTGCTCGTGATCTCGGCAGTTTCTTCAGGATGGCGTCCAAAACGTTTGCTTTCTCATCCAAAGAAAGAACTTTACGTTTCCTTATGGCAGCAAGCACGTAAGTGAACCGCCCGGGTAACAAATAAAGCTGTTTAGTTTAGGCGGTTTAGGCGGTGCCAATGTTTCCAACCTACACAGCACTCTTGACCGCACAGTTTACTTGCCCCCTTGCGCCCACAGTGTGCTTGCGCCTTTGCTTTACATCACGCTCGCAAGATGATAATCGGTCTTTTCGGTCTTCTCCTAGATGGCACTGCCCGTGCGGTCGCGCGGTCACGCCATCACGTCGCTCCCCCGCTGAAGTTGGCTCCCGCGCTACCCGCGGTACAGTGGACTATGATGATCAGTGAATGTCAGTGGTGATGCTGTTATGCCGTGTTAACTTTTTGCTCGGCATTTTCTAGCCAGCCTCGCGGAATCCGCTTTGCCGCATGCCTCACCGGCGCTACCGGCGCCGCATCCTCGGGCAGCCTAGGAACATTGGAAGGCCTGTCCCCGTGAAGTAACCTATCAAGCGCTCGCGTTTGCGCATAATTTTTTTTTTTTAACCACAATTTTTTTGCGAAGTTGTTTTTTAGAGTTGATTTATTTATTGCCTTCTATGGCAATGGCACTTCGTTATATTGAAATAGCAGCAAAATAGACTTCGTTATATAGGGACTAAAAATACATGGGGTCTATGGGCAAGAAATTATGAAAAATAAAATACTTCGTTAAATCGAGGATTTCGTTACATTGAAGTTCGTTATATCGAGGTTCGACTGTAGTACCAGAAACAAAAGTGGCCTTAGTGTGGGTGTAACAAGTGAGTGAGAATTTCCCCTTGTGCCACTGGCACAGCTGTGTGATAAAATCAGAACCCAGCCAGTACTACATTAAACTATAACTACACTTTGATGAATGAGCAAGGTTGGCCATTTCCATCAAATTATGTGATTGGCAAATTAGCTCACAATCCTAATATTGTTGCTTTTAAAGATGTCAATATTAATTTAAGCAACCAATTTCTTCACGCTATTTACAATTGAATCGTAAAGGCTTGCCGCGCTCGATCATCTGTCGGCTGTGGTACTGATCTTGTTTGCTTATTTTTCAGTCTGTCTCACGTCTTCCTTGTTTTCTTCGTCCTTCTTTTTATCTTTGGCACGCTTTGATTGGCCGATCACGCAATGTATATTAAAGGGGCCACGAAATGAATCTTGGGCCAGGATAGATGAATTTAGATTGCAAGTTTACTAATAGCATATCGTTTAGTGGGCCAAAAGAAAGAAGGTAGAAAGAAAGTCAAAAGCCTGATTGTCGGTACGAAAATTTAAAGATATAGCGGACTATTTCATACCTTTTTCCCTTCGAAAGCTCTGCCTTTTCACTGCAATGCATCTGCGGTACCCAAAGCATGTCACCTGGCTCCAACGCAAGTCACGTGACACTCGACCTCACTATATTCCCTTCACACCTAAGTTGACAGTGTGGTGGGAGCTACGTGCTTTCCGGACTAATCAGCCGTCTTCTTTTTATCACCCGACCCCATTCTTCGAGCGTGGGTATGCGTGAGGGAGCATGATCATATAGCAAAAGATAGAAGTGTGGCTGGCCCAACGAGCACGTAGCTTCCACAGCATTGTCAACTTAGGGGTGAACGGCGTGGGAAAGAACTTTTGTCAGAATTTTGAGCGACGGGCTAATTTTGTAGGGGGAGAATGGCGATGTCCGGGTACACAAACAAGGGTCCGAGCAAGAGGGGAGTTCCTCCTCTCCTCCTCCTTGAACTGTTTGGTAAGCTGCACGCTTTGTGAGTTGAGTAGGAAAGCTAAGAAGGAAAAAGTTGAAAAATCGTTTCATGGCCCCCTTAATGGAAATGACATTAACCTACATTAACCTTGCTGTGTGATAGAAGTATAATATCCTGAAATTCATTCCAGTGGCCCACTAAAAGCAGCCTGAAACAGGGCTTAGGCTTGAAGCGCACCTTGAACAGCGGCGTGAGTACTGACGAACCCGCGTCCCCAAACTCAAAGGAGTTGATGAGCTGTGGCAGGATCTTGTACTTGCACACGTTGGGTGGGAAGTTGTCCATCATGGCAGGAAGTCCCGCAAAGAAACGGTTCTTGGCTGTGCTGTCCTTGATCTAGAAAGACACAAACACAAGCTGCATTCAGGGGATGAAAACCAGTGACACAATTTTTGAGAAAGTCTCAGGGGAAAATAAAGTGTACTTTGAGGTAAGTAAGAACAGCAAGTGATGTCATATTCATAGTCAAGAAAGCACCTTTTAAAATACCGGGCGATTCAAGAAGACGGCAGGCTCTCTAAATCGACTGGAAAATTCGGCCTCTTAACCTATCGCGCTACGACTTTGTGCAGCGTTGCCCACAGATGGTGCATTTTTTTTTGTAAAATTTGCAAAGAGCGAACTTACCTGAGGAAAAAGTAAAGAAAGAAAAAGGCTTAGCTCCTATGGAAACGCAGCGACGCCACCGGTCTGCAAACAACACGGCGCGGTTTGGCACGAGAGACAAGAGATGGCGCAAGCGGTCGCGACGCCAACTGCCACCAACGAACGAGCAGACGACGCCGAGAGCTGGCGTATTTATCAGAGAAGGAACTGCAGTTCCTTGTTGTTACCGCGCCTGTTTTTGTTTCTGCGACTGTCGCCGCCTGCGGAACGCGCGCCGCTTTTGAGTCGAAAAGATTGTCTGCTAAAGACGCTGGCTCTCGGCGCTGTATGCTCGTTCGTTGGTGGCGTTCGTTGCGCCATCTCTTGTGTCGATGGCCGGCAGTACAAGATAAATAAATAAATAATCATGTCCTTAGTATCAATTCATATAAAGTAAAAATGCAAACAGTACGAACGAAGCACACTGGCCCAGAAATTCGATCCCCAACAAACCTGTATCTCCTCGATAAAGAGCATGGTGTCCACAAAGCTGTTCTTGAGGAACCCACCAGACGAACGACACCGGGTGACAATGTCATTTGGACTGGGCCGAGAATTGCAGGTGGAGTTGGTTAGCTGACTGTATGCTGATGAAAGGGGCTTCGGGATCTGCAAGCACAAGTTTGAGCACTGTAAACTTTGCTCTCAATTCCTTCCATTCATCCAATAACCTCAAACACGAATTGAGCGAGTGTGCATTGAATGGCGTCTCAAGATCACCGAAGTGTGCTCAGGAGAGATTGAGACACATGATGGAAAAAGATAAACTGACATAGACACCCCAAAAAAAGATTATTTTAAAGGAAACAGTAGGTTGTGGCATCGGAGCATAATTCCCCTTCTTTCCAATGCAGTCAGCCAAACAGACAAATGTTTCAAAATATTTGCAGTGCCTACAAAAATCTAAAAAATTAAATTGATTTTTTTAGCACTTTAGAAGCTTCTGCAGGCTGCAAAATGAAGACATAAAGGTAATACGATAATGAGCCGACAGATTTGAAAGTCAGTCAAATATCTGAGAATTTTAACACTTCAAATGCTTCTGCTAGAGCTGGTAGTTGGCTAGTATCAAAGTTTACAAACAAACCATATAAGGGCCACACCCCCATTATTAAAAAAAAAACAAAAAAAAAACGAAAATTATTTATGTATATTAGCTGCACCCACACCCTTTACCCAAGGTGTGCCGACCGCTTCTGCAGTCTGGCGAAAGCGGTCGTATACTGAGCTCGCAGTTCAAAACTTGAGTTTGGGTCTGTGGTTTGGAACTGTCCAAGTGTGGCAGGCTCGGAGAGGTTAGAACATGTTCAGAGGGGAGGCCAGCACATATTGCGTATGACTGTTATTACAGTTGGCAGGATTTTTTTTAGTCACGAGTTCATGTTACACAGGATGAATTTTGCAGACATCAGTAGTGGATCAGCGAAATTTTTGAGACTAGTATTTTTACAGAAAGCCATACATGGAACGTGTCTTGCTTTCTTTATCTGTTCCACGCATGAATGATCATAACCCTGACACGTTCTACGTGCAAGACCTATGTTCACTTTCCCTTCCCTCTTGCATGTCCAAATTACTAGTTTTGATACACTTGGCACAGAAGTCAATATCTTTGATAGTGAACGCTCATTTAAAGCTGCCCTAAGCATTCAGCGTTATTAAAGTCAGTGTGTTTTTTTTCTTTTTAGCATCAGTGTTATTTTGTTGTTTTAGTTTGTTTTTAAAATGTATTTGTGCGTACCAGCATTTAGGCTTTGGCTGTTCCCGGACGCAAGAAAGAGAAAATAAAGGAACAGACAGATTTATGCGCTTGTGACTAAAGATGAAACAACCTTAACCTTCACTGAAGGTTACAAAGTTGCACAGCTGCCATTCAGAAGAAGAAAACATTTTTACAGAAAGTAAAAATCATCATTACTTTTGCATTCCTAAAAATTTAAGAGTTAAAAACAAAAACCAGGACACTAGACTTCAATACTAAAAAAAATAAGAAATGACAACACACTTGGGAAACATCATGTCCGGCTGTAAATTTCAATTATGTCATATTTCCCCGACCGTGATGTGCCCCCGATTCTGACGCGCACCCAGTTTTATACCCCAGAGCAGTGGTTCTCAAATGGGGGTCCGCGGACCTTTCGGGGTCCGCAAAGGCATTCTAGGGGTCCACGTTCATCAGTCAAGCCCGGCAATGAAAGTTTTTTTTCGAGGTCGAGAATAAATGTTAAGATTTTGGGCGAGTTTCCTCGTGTGCATGTCAATAAAAAAGGTCTACTCTACACTAGCCCTTACTTAAATCCATTTATTCAATTATTATTATATTTACCCTATACCTTCCCCCTCCCCTCACCCTGAACAGGGTCCTCCATCATCTCTGCCGATCCACAAGGGGTCCGCGAAACATTGATGGTTGAAAACCGCCGCCCCAGAGCAACGCTTAAAACTTACTCCCGATTTTAGTTCTTGCCCTGATTCTAACACATACGGAGTTTAAGGCATATTTTTCTTACAGAATGGTGAGAGTTAGAATTGGGTAAGTGCAGTAAACAGCCGAGGATGAGCCGAGGTTAGTGCAATAGCCCAGCAAAATTGCTTTTTAGTGGCACATACCTTGCCCGGAGATTCGAGGGCCGAAGCCTTGGGCAGGGGGCCGTTGAAGGCTTCCCAAATGAGACAGCCAAGACCCCAGCTGTCGCGAGCCCTAAACAAAAGGAAGATAAAAAAAATGTTTACGGAGAAAACAATTACATTTAATCATTCAAGTGCCCTTAAAGGGCCACTAATGCGCTTTCTGAAATCGTCCTTTCACGGCGTGAAATCAATCTATGTGTCCTAGCATCCTAGAAAACCCAAAATTACAATACGTGTGGCATTTTTCCATATTGAAAACTCGACCAAACATACCAACAGACCCCCTTTTCCGAGATATATATCAGAAAAGTGATGTGCTGCCAAGTTTGATTGCATCTATAATGGGGAAGAAGGACATGCATGATAGTAATGTTGGATTATTTTAGGGCGCTTATGGCGCATAGATTAAGTTGACGCCATAAATAGACAAACCCAAAATCGACTTTAGTGGCCCCTCTAAGAAAATTATGGTTTGTAATGTGTCATAGTTTTTCTTTGGAACTGCAAACAGCACAATGCGCTTATACTAAGCCAGGTGTAGTAAGGTAAGGCACTACCATGAAATCCCAAATGAATGCCCCCCCCAAAAAAAATTACAGATACCGGTTTTCTGGCATGTAACACGTAAAATTAAAAACACACAAACTATCACAACCTCCAGCTAATTCCCACAAAAAGCAAAGATGCTGGGCTTCCAAACTGAATGGATTAGAGGGAAATGCTGGACCATGCCTCCAATGGGATTAAGCGCACTTGATTTTAATGCGATTGCAGTGTAGCAGTAAACACAATAAAAATTCACAAAAACAAAGAACTGCTAGAAGCGATGTCGATTTCTTATTTGCCATCGTCTTTATCACCATAATCACGTTTCAGATTCACGTGTGCTATGACTAGCGCGCCGTGGCGCACACACCCGCCTTTCAGCCCGAAAACATGCAACCCTAAAGCCGCAGCTACAATGCCGACAGATTGTACAAAGGAGTTTGCGGACACTGTGCGAGGAGTGTTTCTTCCACGTACGAAGGTCCTCTCACGAAGCATACATACGTATAAAACGAACATGCTGCAACCATACTTCGGGCACGTCCGTAGATAATGCTGTCCTCACACATGCAGCAAACACCGTCTCTGATGTACAACATGGCAGCAGTGTGGCCACGGCTCGAGACCAAGCGCCTAAGATCACCGAGCCTCAGGGACCGTCGTACCACTTTGGTCCGGGCTTGGCCCTTCCGGAAGAGGGGTTGGACAACTCCGGGGGGTTGTAGCGGTCCAGGGAGGGCAGCGTCTTGGCGGGCGGGGCCTCGGTGGCCGGGCACATGTAGTCCACGCCTCCAATCTTCCATTCGCCCGCCTTGTCCACGAAGACGGACGTCAAGCAGATGTTGTTGTGGCTCAGGCCGCAGTCGATCGTCAGGAACCCCAACCCTTTCTGTCAGATGGGCGCGAGACGTGATTACGAATGGGGCGGCTGCTCGGCCTGCCAAACGAGTTGCCAAAATACGCCGCAGAGGCAGTGCTACGGTGCACGTAACACGTCTTTATCTGGTGTGCTAAGCATCCTATGCCACCCATCTATTGAAAGTGGTCCCAAAAGTGGCTAGGAATTATTAGCACCCTCTCCTGGCAAGTAGAAAACGCTTGCCTAGCGGATTCCTGTGCCCCATGCAAGATGCGAGCTATCTCTCCATGTAGGTATGAGGCGTGGCTTTACCAGTGGGACCCAGAAACAAAACAACAGTCTATGCAGTAGAGGCATTTCGGGTGCCCTCCCCCTCTGAAAATATTAGACGAAAAGCTCCGGGGACGAAAGTGATGGCAAGAGTTTATTGGGACCGCAAAGGGGATCCCGCCGGTTGATTATCTGGAAAACAGCAGGACAATACCGGCGAATATTATGCACACAACGTAAGGGCGTAGGTAAGCTAGTGTATACTAAATATTGTGAAGCAACTGGAGTTCTGAGTTTTTCGGGTAAATCGGAACTGACAGAAGATTTACTGGCGAGTGTTTTCGTATGTATCCGACATACACGGGTAAATTACTTTCAAAATGTAATTCGATTACAATTACTTTGATTCAAAAGCAGTTTAACTACAATGACAATTACTACTAGATGAAAAGTAATTAATTACAATGACAAATTACTTTTAAAAAGTAAAGTAATGCAATTACTTTACAGTTACTTATTACTGGGAGCGACCCGACTTGGGCCATATAACTTTAAACAAGTTGTATGGAATTCAATGTATTGGTTCATTCCTTGCACAAATGTTTGAGGAGGGTTAAGTATCGCTGCATAAATGTTACGTATTGTGCTTTCCTTTGATGAATTTCATTAAATTCACGATGGAACTTGACAGTTTGAGGCAATGAACTACTTCGTTCTTATATCTTTTATAAATAATAATAAATTAGTTAATATGCTAGAAGGTACCAGATCGCTAAAGAAAAAAAATGGGTTGACAGAGTTTTGTTAGCCCGGCAAAAAGAAATGTGACAATTAGTTTTATTTATATGAACATTTTACAAGTGTTAATATAAAACTAAAATCCACACGCGCTAATAAGACCGCATTCACATCATATATCATGGTGCTGTCAATTATTTACATTGAGTTGAAATTATAATGGCTCAGAAATACAGGGTGTCACAAAAGAAAATTTACACGGTCTTTTTTACCGCAAAAATAAACTAGGCATCGCCGAACACTCATTATCCGCCAAAAGGTAGAGCTAGAGGTCACAGCCAGATGCCAAAGTTTCAGCCCGATCCGATAACTTAATCAGGAGTTATAAGTGATTTTCTGAAAATTTCAATGGGAAAATGGCGACCGACGGAGTTTTTAAACACATGGGGCTCTATGGCACCAGAAACCGAAAACGGGCAAAAATGGGCTCCATTTTCCCATTGAAAATTTCAGAAAATCACTTATAACTTTTGATTAAGCTATCGGATCGGCCTGAAACTGTGGCATCTGGTTGTGACCTCTAGCACTACCTTTGGGCAAAGAATGAGCGTTCGGCGATGCCTAGTTTATTTTTGCGGTAAAAAAGACAGTGTAAATTTTCTTTTGTGACACCCTGTATAGAAGAAACGAATGGGGGGCTCCCGAATCATTGTTAAGAATATTCACAGGTGCGAGGCCGGTCTCCAAAATGCTTATGCAAAAAATATGCGAAGTAAAACCAACAAGAAATAAACTTCAAAATAGTACAAAGATACAAATATCGACAGTACCGGAAAAGAGACGTAAAAAACTGACAAAAAAAAAAAAAACCTTTATAGACAAATAAAATTCCCTTGCACAACTGAAAGCTGAAGCTCAATTTTTTTTCTCTCAATATTTTGACATGTTTACGCTATTGTTTTCTGCACGCACAGCAGACGGCGCAACACGGCGCCGTTGAGGTAGGCGCCAAAGATTATTGTCTCTCAGCCCAGAGTGTAAACAACAAAACAACAAACAATGCGACACCATTTAGGTTGTGTGTGTGAGTGTCTTTGTGCGAGTTTTTCAATGAGAGTTAGGCCGCTTGTGCGAGCGCTGAGGCTTTCAGAGGGGTTCATTCGGCGCAGCAAAGCTTTGCAAAAAGTAATTGTAATTGTGCCCGAAATATTGCATTTACTGACACTAGAAAGTAATTAAATTACAATTCCTTTTGGGCGAAAGTAATTATTACAATTACAAATTACCAAGAAGAGTAGTTTAATTACAGTAATTCAATTACTGTAATTGAATTACTACCCAAGTATGGTATCCGAAAACACAAAACCCTTTTTATAAGCTAAGGCAGTAAATATGAGCCACACTTGTCCAGAAGGACGGCTTTCATGCTGTATGCTGGGCTGGGGAGGCATCGAAGGGTAACGGTGGCACAGAGAACAGCTGGAACAGCACCGTAGCAGCGCCTGTGGCAGCTGCGCAGCAAGAATGCCAGCGAGCAGAGCAGCTCCGTCTGCTGCATTGTGTGCCCCAAGAGCACACAACACACTCCGAGAGTCGTCGCTCGACCGCTCCGCCACCGAGACCAGAAACTTCGAGTCCCAAATATGCGAATGCTCGCTATTTGCCAGGGGAAGGGGCAGTATGTCACAGGAGTCTGTGTGCCATTCTAACGGATGCTGCGGCCCTGGCAGTCTGTCGTGGAAGTTCCGGCAAAAAAGAAGAGCGAACGCAAGTGTTGCCGTCGTCGAAACAGGCGTCTGCCACTTTCGTATTTCCTCAGTCTCAAGTTGCTTCACACTGAATATTCTGTCAACATTCTCTGCAAAATGCATGAGGCCATTATGGAAAAACGACAACGATTGGTGACAAGAGGCATCCTCCTCCTGCATGACAGTGCCCTTGTTCCCAAGTCTCGTTTCGCCCCTGCGGTTATTCGAGAGTGTGCATTCAAAAAGCTTGACCACCCACCCGGCAGTCCTGGTCTGGCCCCTAGTTACTTTTTTACTTATTTATTTTTTATCTTGGGTTACCCCGCTGTGCCCAAGGGCATTTTTGCAGGGGAGGTAGGGGGGGGGGGGGGGGGAAGGTACATAGCCAGTCGAGAAGGTAGAAATACACTCATGAATATGTATCAAAAAAAGAAACAAGGAAATGCAAGCACAGAGGAAAATACACTCAAACAAAAGCGAGCCCGGAATAAGATAAAAGCCACATTGGTTGCTTGCATACCAGGTACCTGCCAGATAACAACATCAGCTGGGGAAGATATGCGCTAACAGCAATAACAATAACTCTCGCTTGTTGCCTGACACATGAGTAGAAAACACAGATGTGTTAACTCGTGTGTGATTATATTCACTAATCTGAAGAAACACTTCAAGGGAACAAGGTTCAATGACTTCAATGCACTGCAAAGTGCCATAGAGCAGTAGCATGATGAGCAGGAAGAAATTTCTTTTATTGTGAGGTTTCAGAAACCTTCCAGGCAAATGGGAGAAGAGCACTGGTATAAAGCGGGATTATGTTGAAAAATATTTTTTTTTTCTAAACCCTGGTAGTTCTTTTTACGGAAGTTGTAAAAGTTTCTGATCACCGCTCGTATGACTTGTATAATGTTAGTCTGAGAGAGACTGAAGAAGAGTCTTTGGTGAGCAATGAACCCTATAACAATCAACGATATTAGATCTTCGTTGTCTGCTGCTTTATCCTTTAAAATCTCATCTCACCAGAGACCCATGTGCCAACACTGGCATTTGTCTCTCAGATACTGCAAAAGATTGCCTGAGTTGCCCAAATGTTTGTCAGCCAACATTTGTTTCTACAATGGGATGACGCTCAGAAGATCTGGTGTAAACCATCTCAAAAATTGTATGTTTGATAGACGAAAACCAGATGCCCCTTCATGTGTCATTTCGCCTAACGATACACTGCAGAACATGTTACGTGCCATTAGAGCCAACCCAGCCTTATGAATGGATCATATGACTAAGTGCCCTGCTGATCGTTGCACCCCTCCCAAAGGTCACGTTACTCCCACATGGAATTGGACTGGATCCAATGGCTGGTAGCATCCGCCATGGAACATTGCAAAGTGAAACGGAGCATAACTGCGGTCCACATGTCAAGAGGGGCAGAGTAGAGATGTAACTATATACATCACATACATACATATAACAGAATATAAATATCTGGGAGTTTTATTTTCTAGTAACTTGTCATGGAATGCTCATGTTGATTATTTGTCATCTAAGGCCAGCCGCACATTAAACTTTCTGAGACGCAATTTTAGTCAGGCACCTACTAACCTTAAAGAAATATTGTACATATCGAATGTAAGTCCCGTTTTGGAATATGCATGTGCCGCATGGGATTTACATACTCGTCACACTATTGAACAACTCGAACGTATTCAGAAACGGGCAGCTCGGTTTGTCTCCGGCAATTATGATTTCTCTATAAGATCATCTGAAATACGCCGCAACCTGGGATGGCCTCTGTTGGAAGACAGACGAAGGTTCCTTAGGCTCACTTTATTTTTTAACATAGTAAACGGTAGGACCGGCATCGAGAAAGAACGTTATATTAAGGAGCCCAGTTATGTGTCGCCGCGTACAGATCATCACTTAAAAGTACGAGAATATAGATGCAGAATTAACGTTTTTAAGCACTCGTTTTTTCCACGAACAATACACGAATGGAACAATTTACCAACTGAGGTTATCTCGGCGGCTCCTTCATCCTTCCCTACTGCCCTAAAAAACTTGCTGTTGGAATAATTTTTCACTTTGCCCTTCTAATAGTGCCATTCACTATACTTTGTTTTCATATATTGTACAAAGTGTTGTATGTTGTATTTTTCTCCTAAGATGTCATATCCACCATTTCTGCATCACAATAGTTCTTGTGTATCTCTATATGTATCGTTTGCTATTGTTTTGTATTGCCTTACCCCCCTACAATAATGCCCAGATCTGGGCGATGTAGGTATTCGAATAAATAAATAAATAAATAACTCAAGACTCACGGCAACTTGGAAAAGCCCCCAGGAAACGGCAAGCCTCTTCTCCTCTTCTTTCCGAGACAGTTCCAAGTGTTGGTTGAGAGGTTCAACATACTCCGTGACCAGGTACACAACTTTTTCCGTCTGTCAAAATTTCAACAAATCACACGACCACAAAAAAAAAAAAAAAAAAAATCCTTAATTTTTTATTAGAAAACTGGCTCTCACAATGGGTGTGAACTACGTGTGGCTTGCACTGACGTCACACCAGCAGCCATTGTGGTGGCCATGCCGCTGAGCACGTACACTTTCAGCAAACATACATTTTGCACCCACCAATTTTTTTTTTTTTTTCTCACCAAGGAGATGTAGGAATGAATGACCACCAGCATGATGTGATGATATCACGTGCAAGCCACATATAATTTGATGAGAAGGTTATAGGGGCACTGGATTAAATTCACATTTTTTAGCGATGGTCATTTGTAGAAAGTGTGGTTTTCTAAAAGGTACTGCAAGGTTGGTTGCATAAGAGAAGTGCCACAGCATCAGAATCAAGAGCAGAAGCCTGACTAATTAAGCAGCAATGCCAACATGTCCTAACTAATAACTAATAACAATGCCTGTGAACGAAAACAGCCATTACAATGGTTGAATAGTGAAGACGAATAGTTTAGGCACAATTCCAACGAACGCAGTTTCGGTTTCTATGTCACAGCAACCTTCACAATGTTTAGAATCAAGAGAAAAAAACAAAATAACTAAAAAATTTTGTTGCTTTTTTTTTTTTTTTATTTTTAGGGCAATTTGAATTGTCTTAAAGAATTGCTCCTACCTCTAAACTGTCAATGTACTGCAGAATGTTGGGATGCCTTAGTGTCTTGAGCCGTTTGACAGATGCCTTGGCTGTGTCCAACTGAAGTAGGGCCAGAACAACGTTAAACAATATTCGATGAAAACGCGCACTGAAGGGAGAGGTTTCACCGAGAGCTCACCAGAACATCGTTGCCTCCCTTCAGCTCAAACACGAATATAGAAACCTCTTGACCAGAAACCTGCGAATGACAAGGGTATGCGATCGATTTGTTGTGTTAAGGAGCTTCTATGCTATGCACAGAAGGCGGTGAACAAATACAAAAAAAATGACCATAGCAACAATTTGTGAACGAAACTGATGTGTTATTGTGGCTTTGCCACGACATCGCACGGCGTGCGACCATCGCGATTTCGATTTTGAAAGCCGACGCGTACCTTTTTTTTTCCCTTGTGTAATTGCCAGATTGATTTGTCTTCTAGGCCGGGCACCAGTTCGCCGACCTCGTACCCAAAGTCTTTGGCAGGGTCGCGAGCAAAAAAGGACCACATCTTCACGAGCGAATCACCAGTACAAATTCTACCACAGTTCCTGGGAGCTCGTCGCGAAATGAGAGCTGTCAATCTCAAAGAACGCCCGAAATCTCTGTTCGAACGTTGCGCAGCTTATCGGCACGCATTTCTCAACGTTGGGGAGGTAACTACGTCCTCGCCTAAACGACAGATAAAACGTCAAACTTCGATTTCTACCAACGACAACGATTGCACACGAAAAATCATCTTGCCATCACATCAAATCATAAACAGGTGGTGTCTGCTACAACCTGACACAAATACTCAAATTTTAAAACTTTAAATTAGCTAACAAAACTAACGCAATAGTAATAATTTTAGAATTTAATAAGACATAAATGCAATTTTTTAAAGTCGACTACTAATTTTAAAGTTTTGGTATCGATGTTTCGTTCCTGTCGCGCCTGCCTTTGAGTACACCATAAACAAACATGGCGTCGTGTGGAGCATCAGCGACGGGTCCTCTCGTCCTAAGAGTAATTTCCAACACTGTTAAAATAGTTAACAGCGCCGGAAAGATAATCAAGGACATCATGAACAGTGGAAACCTCGGAATCGTCGAAAAGGTTTGTGATTTTTGTGCAGTCTGTCAGCGGATTCGCGGTTAGTTGTTCGCCGACCGCAGCGGGAAGCGAGCGTTTAGCGCAAAAATACTTAATATATGCTTATGTTTAAGGTGATATTTGTAAGAAGCGAGGTTCGTAAGAATGTATTTGTCTATAATTGCAGCGGTGCCACCGCCTTTAATGTACGGGTGTTTCGAATAATCCGTTATCTCAACGCGCCCCGCAGCTGTCGAAGGCCGTTCCACAGACAGAACTTCATTTTTCCTTTTTTTTGTGTGCGCTTAATAACTTTGCTTTCTCTATTCTCTCGCCTATTTCACTTCGCTTTTTCATTTTGTTTAGTCTGGTGATCCAAGGACGCTGCATCCGCTCGCACCGTCGCGCTGTTAACGTCCCCGCTTTAATGACATACGTTGAAGGACGGAAAGTCTGATGTCCATTTTGGAGAATGCTACGGCGAGCACGTCTTTAAAGATAACATTTTTTTTTTTGTTTTTTGTTTTTTTGATACGACTGTTGTAAAAAGTAAAACTTCTCTTCTTCCTTCTTTTTTTTTTGCGTTTTTATTGTTTGCCTACGTTTGAACGTTTTCGAGGTAAACAAACCAGGTGGTCAAGGATTTGATGTATCATAGTTTTCAGATATAGGATTAAAACTTAGATATTTCTAGTGATAGTTACTGTTGTGACTATACAGTTATTGTGCCTGTTTTACAGCTGCTTTCTTTTTCCGTGGTAAGGCTTGCCATTAAATATCAGAAGCTGCACTGCTAATGACCGGTATTCATTACCTGAGCTCATTGTTATCATAAACGACACTAATAAATTTACAGCTTTTATGACCTTCCTCCCCCGCCCCCCTCCCATAACTAGATTACAGTGTGTTTATTGCTCTCTATGCCAAAGTGCCTCTTTTTTTTTTTTATAGCCCTCAAGGAAAGTAAGTTATGATGATGATGATCGTAAGTCAATAAGAGCAGTTGCATTGCTATTGCCTACGCTAGAGAACATTGGAGTTTGAAACAGGTCAATGATTGAGCAGTGGCAGGTACATGCGGGCTGATATTTATGTTTCCTTTTCTGTTTTTCTAAAACAGGAAGGCATCAATGACCTGCAAACGGAGGCAGACAGATCTGTTCAGCGCTGCATTGTGACTTCGCTCTCGAGACAGTTCCCAAAACTGACAATAATTGGTGAAGAGGTATGTGCAGCTCTCTGTGCCCTGGAACAGGTTGCATAGTCCTTTTTTTCTTTTTTATTAGTGCACATTACAAAAGTTCTAAATTGCTGCAAGACTGGCAAAGCTTTGACCAAATGTCTTCATTAGTATATATTTTCGGTGTAAAATCATGGAGTCAAGGTGTCAGGAGTGCCATTAGATCATGAAATTGTTGATTTCTAAGTTTGTTGGAATTTTTTTTATTATATTTCAGACAGCTTGATTGGATAATTGTTTTTTTTATTATTATTGCACAAATATTAAATTACCTTTTTATTTTTATTGTAATTAAAATATTTCACATCTTTATTGTGCTATGTAAAGTTAGTGAAGTTTGAAGCAGTTCAGCTATGGGTGCATCAAACGATAAGTTACAGAATATTAGTTGCACAAATATTCAGCTATTCAATTGCTCTTTTCGTAATAAAACATTTGGCATTTCGATAGGGCTACATTAAGTTTGATGCTGGCCTACGGATCCCCAGGTGGCGGGTTCGAATCCCGGCCGAGGTGCTCGCATTCTGATGGAGGCTCATTGCGAAGTAGGCTCCGTGTAACTAGGGCAGGGGTGGCCAAGCTGCGGCTCGCAAGCCGCATATGGCTCTTCACGTGTTAAAGTGCGGCTCGCGGCTCCCTCCCTTAGTCCTCCCCCCCCCCCCACACACACACACACACACACTCCCTCACCTCTCTCCCGGTCACACGAACACTTCCCCCAAAAAAATAAATGGAACGCGTTTTAAATCAAAAGAGAGGTTGAAATCTGGAAGTCTTGTGCTACTGCTACCTTAAGTACAGTTGAACTGCTTTTGAATCGGATAGAGTGAAAGTAGTTTGAGTTTCGTTTATTGCTCTGGACAAATGAAAGCTTTCCTCTCGCCCTCCCCCCCCCCCTCTCCCCGCGGCTCTTGGAAGTTTCATGGTCTTGTTTGAGGCTCTTAGGCTGGGTCAGCCTGGCCACCTCTGAACTAGGGTGACCAGACGTCCCGTTTTGGACAGTCCGAAACGGTCCCGTTGTAGAGGTTTATTTTGGCAGTCCCGTCATTTTGTCCTCCAAAAAGCCTCCTATCTCGTTTTGTGAAAACATGCTTTAAGGGCCCCTGAAAAAAGAAAAAGGTTGTTTTTAAACAGTCTGGTTGGGACACGTCTGTCAAAAAGTTAATTTTACGCGAAAAAGGTTTTTTTAGAGCAATATTTATGGCGCAAGACTGGGTTTAGTCTGTAGTCACTGTTATCTGTGTTGCAGGTGCTCGTGCCATGCTAGCAGCGCGCGCAAGGGACTGTCGCATGAAGTGCTTGACTGACTACCTACTCGAGCGATAGCATACAGCCGCGTTCCAATCGGACTGATTACCGTAACCTGTTTTTCTTGTAAATACACTACAGTCACCTCCTTTCCACTTGTTTTCTCTCTCTGCCTTTCGGGCGCGTAGAGGAGAGGTGGATCGGCTTCGCCTTCACGTTGAGATGGAAAGAGCAAGTGACCATTCCGGGACGTCATGGGCTTTGAGCGCAGAATTTCAAATAAATCTCTCGCCGTCAATATTGCTCTAAAAATATTTTTATTTTGTGTAAAATTTATTTTTTGACATGCGTGTTCCAACCAGACTGTTTAAAAAAACATTTTTTTTTGTTTTCAGGGGCCCTTTACAGGGCAACTCCTCTCAGTTCTAAATATTTCGGGATTATAAGTGACTTCACATTAAAAAGCACTAATAAAACACACCACATCATTTGCTTCACCAAAAATTAGATATATATTGTTAAATCTTAGTTTAAAAACAAGCAGAATTCGAAACCGAAACTTCAGATCCCTTTAGCAACATTAACCTTAATCCGCCAAGTTACGAAATGATAGAGGGTAAGCTAATTAGCGAAGGAAAGAAATCATACTTTTGGTTCTTAATTTCTAGGCTAGGTGGTGCAAGCTACTGCCCGATATAAAGGGTACAGCCATTAGTATCCACCCATCAATCCAGACCATGGCTATCATATAGAATGAGATGTCACGTGATCCTCTACGTAACAACAGGCAGCATTGGGGCAGGCGCTAGTGTCATCTGCACCGCACTCTTCACCACATTTTGGTGTCTACGACATTTGACGAAGTCTGCACAACTGTGGCATAAGTCTGAGCAGATTGTGTCCATAGTGGGAACGAAACTCCGAGAGATAATATTCACAAACGGTAAGACGACGACGGCGGTAACGACCGAACGGGCCGGAAGGCTTTCAAGAAGCGCGCTGTGCAGGTGTGTTACTCCGAATACGTGAACACCGCAGAGCGCTGAGAGGAAACGTTGCTAACGTCACCCTTCACGCTTGCCCAGAGAAATAAAAACAAGCAAAAAGGGGCAGTGGTGATGATGTTTAGTTCAATGTTGGCTGCGCCAACGCCGTAGCCTTGACTGCGCTGTTGGTTGTCCCTCCAGTCGCCCACTTTAGTTAGCCCATCTCAGCAACTTGGAGAGTTGCAAAGTTTGCCAGACCGTCTAAGAAATATTTAGTCAGAACCAGGTTGTAATATTTGACGTGTAATCTATCTAGGTGACACTGAAGAGGACTGCATTGCTTTTTCAAAAACAAAAATGAAGCAGTGTTACCCTTTAATGGCAAAATCAGTATTAAGCAAGGGGAAAAACACCGGTAGAATGTTTGCTCGTTGGTTGTTACAGACATTATTTCATAAAAAAATTAAATATGGCATGAAAACATAATTATTTGTGGCATAAAACTTCAAGCTCATTCTGTGGTTACATATGCCTGTGCATTGTTTTCGCATTGACGTGCATATATAAGAGAGCCATTTCCTATGTTAATGATTTTGGCAGGCTCCTGTGGGCAACACTTCTTCCGTTTTTAAAATGGGGAAGAAAGGCACTTTTGTTTTCAATGAAAAGCTCCGAAAAAACATGTGTCGTTTAACGTTGAACAAATAATATAAAAAATATTTTGTTCAAAAAAGTATTCTTCTTCATTTCATAAAGGTTTTAAAAAAGCATATGAGTAGTTTGGTGCATTTTTGAGGCACAAGTTCAGATTTCTCCTGACAATTCACTCACAATGACAGCGACCATTCAGTCGCTGCCATTGTCGTCAGTCGTACGGCCGTTCATGACATGCATTGCGTCCTTCTTGTGACAGACTCTGGAGGAGAAAAAGATCAGCGACGACTGGATCATCACCGAGCATGACAAGGATGTCCTGGCCACCTCTCTGCCGGACAACCTGAAGAACATCAAAGAGGAAGATGTAGGACAACCTTTCTTTCTGAAAAATCATTGTGTTTGTTGCATTGTGCTATGGGAGTTTTAAATGTTTAAAGAAATTTTAATAGCAACAGGGCCCGTTTGCTCGAAGCCGGTTAACTTTAACCGCGGTTAAAAGTTAACCGCCCTTCCCTACTAGGTGCCTACAAGTACCTAGCCAAGTTTGACGAGGGCTGGATGAGCGATAGCTCCGTGTTTTATTATGGGGTGGTAGCTGGTGTCACCTACTGGCTGTAGCGAATGTACGTGGCTTCCGTGGAAAGGTTCTGAAATGGGGGGACCCAAAAAACGCGCGCTGCCTGGTTTTCGCGACGCAGCACGGCATACATTTGAGCTTAGAAACAATTTTTATTGCTCGTGGTACAAATAATCGGCAAGGTAAAACTAAATTAACCATTGTTTGGAAATCTTCTAAATATTTGGCTGTATGAAGTGAAAAAAAGCCTCGTTGAAATTTCCTCCCGAGTTCGAAAGAGGACGACGAAGTTGAGTTCTAGAAACAATGAGAAAGAAGTGAGCGATGAAAGGCGGGCGGTACATTGGCAGCATGGTTGGCCAGCATGTAAGAACCGTATATAACACCGTCATAAATTTAGAAACCTCTAGTTCGGCTCCACTGAAAATTGACCTATTAGTAAATTACCCGAGCATCGGGAAGAACGCTGGAGGTGTAATTCTACGATCCGCGCGCGGTGGCCTTCCACTTATAAAAGATTTGTAGTAAATAATCACAGTAAGGCTTTGACGAACGCGCGTGCACGGCAAAATTTGTTTTAGGCTTTTTGCTTCAGAACAGTTATTACTGCAGACGCCAGCACGTGCAGCGCGTGTAACTACACTTGTAGCATGCACCTCGGTGCTTTTGAAATTTAGCAAAAGGTCTATGGGAACGCTCGCTGCTTTTGTGTGCTATCAATCCCCGGCCGATTGAGTCAAGGCAATCCACTTTCCAAAGACGTTGCCATGCCAACAACTATCGCGTTCATTTAGGCTTGGCAATGGCCAGAGTCGAAAGTCTATCTAAAAAAATGCGGCGAGGTCATTGCTCATGCTTTGTGTTTTAAGTGAGGTAAGGCAACGCGAAAACCTCCTGCACCATTCATTGCTGACTAACGCGCCCGCTACTGCAGCTACTACGACGTATTAGTGCCAAAGCGAGCGGCGCTCACTCACCGGGCACCGCCATGTTTCCCCGCCGTCCTTACTCTGCCGGTCACGTGACCCAAAATTCCCCCTCGTAGGGAAATCCGGTTAACCGCGGTTAGTTAACCAGCTTCGAGCAAACGGACCCTGAGGCTTTATTAAACACAGACATTTTAGGAAGAGACCGTAGTGCAACTGTATTGTTCCGCATTTGAAGAGAGGGAATTCTCTTCCGGAAACGTATGTGTCAACTAAAGCCTCTGTGGCTCTTTGAATTTCTCTCAATGTTTATAACTTTGTGAATGAAAAATATTTTAAAGTGTGTTCAATTGAAGCTTCAGCAGGGTCCTTGCAAGATTTGCAGGCAAGCTGGAATCGTTTAAAATTTTGGCTGTCCTGACTTAGTTTGTCACAAGATACTGACTCTTTAAATTTTTTCTTTTCTACAGGATATTTTAAATCATGTTACCATGCGAAATTTGTTAAATAATAAATATTTGTCATGTGAAGTATTGAATCGCTGAAATGAGATGACTGAAATAAGAATCAAAGTTTTGCTTTGTGCAACTCTGTAAATAATGTGAGGAAATTCGTAAGTATGGGGGGGGGGGGGGGGGGGTGGGATTGCATGCACCTATAAGCAAGATTTGTTTTCTATGCTGTTGTAGGAGAAGTACAATATAACACAACTAAAAAATGAAGACAGAAAGGATGGCTAGATTTTAACGACCGATTGTAAGAGGCAATAAGAAAAACCTGTCTACAGCTGTAACAAAAAAAAAAAAAAAAAGACCTAAAATTTGTCTTTTTTGGGTCTTTTTCTATCGACATTAAGGACTTCACACTTCGCATCGCCTTCCACGCCGAAGTCTGTGATATTTGACATTGCTGAAGCAGAGACATATATCTTCAAAAGGGTTTTGCACCTGTATTCACTGACAACCTAAATTATCATGCATTGTTTTTATGGTAATAAACATAGTATGCAGTTAGAGTTGCATAATACATGTTGATACACAGGTCCAAATTAGGATGTTGGTTTTAAGCTTAGCCTCTGTCATTATCTCAGAGGTCAGTGTGTACTAGTATAGTTTGAGGTGCCACTGGACTAGGTATTAACTTGTGCCTTGCTTTCTCCATAGTTGGTAGTCTGGGTTGATCCTCTGGATGGAACCAAGGAGTACACACAGGGTAAGAGAAAGTTTTTGTGACGTCATTTTTTTCTCTGCTTGAGTTGCCAACTTGTTTCCTGTTCAGGCGACGACACGCTCACCTCTACGTAACCACATTTTGTGGTTGTATGTTACAGTTATCATCGAGACTCATTTTAAGATATAGACTCCCGGGACCCCAAACATGCCGCATATAGACAGGACTGGCTCAGAAGCACTTGTTTTGGTTATGACATGTCTGGTATGAATCTAGAGTCACTGGTTGCTGGCAGTGCATGGTCACTCTGGGATTCCTTGGCAGGATCTCTCATGCACATGTGTTGGCATGTGAAGCCCAACTTCCTGTGGTAGCCCACCTTTCAAGACCTGTGACCATGTTCATAATGACCTCCACTCATCCATCAAGTGTGATCTTTTTTTGCTGTATGAATGCCCACATGCTTTCCTCAAACACAGCACGTTGCCAAAAATTACCGAACATGCGCCCATGTTGCAATAAGTGTCCACCCTTCTGCTTTTAGAATATTTGAAGAGAAAGGACATATCAAGTGCCCACCCTAGCAAACTTATGAGCCCACTGAGGTGACCAAGGGGCACCTCCGTGTCTGCTGCTTCTCCGAGGAGCGGTGTAAAACAGTGAAGTTTTATGCTTTTGCACCGGTGCGAAGTGGGGAAGCTTGACGTGAAAGTGCCGGCACAAAGGAAGCTTGACGAGGGCGGCGTGGCTGCTTTAAAAATTAGAAGTTTTGCCAAGGCCAATACTGTTCTGTCAAATCAAGTAAGAGCCTACCGTACCATGTGCCCTTTCTTACCTTACTCTCCAACCTACAAAATGTCTATCCCCATTTTTTTTTTTTTGATTATCTGCAACTTTAGTGTGGGTGCTTGCTTTCAATATTCTGTGGTAGATTTTGACTCATTTGTGACTTTAAAGATAAAACCACTAGACTTAGAATACAGATATCAGGTTCTCTGCATGGATTCAATGTTCTGTCTCCACCTGGTGGAGATTTTGTCTCCAGACCCGATTTTCGTTGTTGGACAATTGTTCTGGGGCCAGGCTTCTGAAGGGAAATCTTTAGCTGCATACATAGTGGTAACGAGGTTCTATGATCTTTGTTGACCACAAGCAAAAATGCATCGGTGGGGTCTTAAAAGGGTTCATTCCTTGACCCTCACTTAATTTTTTATCCCAGAATTAAGTTGTGAGGAATTAACAGAGTAAGATGTAGCATGGCGACCCTGCTTTTCTATTAGAGGCAATCACCGGGCAGTGTGCGATATCTCTCACCGCCTGCGAAGAGTTATAAAAAGGCTGGGGGTAAGAAAACTTGGCTGAGAAGGGCAAGGGCAGGAATCATACTTTTTGGTTGTTTTTGGTTTCTAGGCTAGGTGGTGCAAGCTACCGCCCGCTATAAAAGGTACGGCCGTTAGCATCCACCCATTCATTCAATCCATTTGTCACATTCTGCCCAGTAAAATATGATAACCATCCCGGACGCTGTGATAGGGGTCGCTAAAATTATCTGTTTCGAGGGATGCTTACCTTTCTCGATTGATGGCCGAGGAATCGCATCAATGCCCCTCCCAACATTGGGGCAGGCATAGTCGGTCAGTGACAGGCTAAGAATGCACTGGAAGCTCCACCTCCAGCACAAGCTCATTGCCTCCCACTGCGCTTTGGCCGCACAAGCGACAAAACATTATCAAAGGCAGAAAGCTTGCACTTGGGGCAGAGCTCCTTCCACATTCCTAACCTGTAACCGTAGGTAGTGCAGGTACTTACAAACCTCGTCAACAATAATGCATATACTAGGGAGTCATAGTTACCATGTAACACTTTCCGTCCTGAATTGGATTTCCGGTTTTTCACTGTGTTGTGTGCATGCGGGTGCCCGGAAAAAGACCAGTTCTCGTCCGTCGGGAGCAATCTTTCTTCTTGCGACTGACGAAATGCTTCTTCGCGGCGCGGCAGCTTGCTACGCCTCTTATCAGGAGCGCTGTTAGCAGAGACCGGAAACAGAAACATGACACACTGTTTTCACTGTTTACGAAATGAAACTCGCAAACTATCTTGGAGAAGTGGTTGCTTATAACATTGTCAGAATTCTTTCACGCCCATAGCGAAAGGATGGCGGATAAAAAATTGGGAAATTTTGTGCGAATCGGAAGTGGGCCCTGACTGCCCAACAGGTGGCACCACTGAGTTTTCGGCCAAACACGAAAGGCCAAGAGAGGATGCTCTCACGAAGGGGTGGGAGTGTTTTGACGCGACTTGGAACAAAAACATGGAAGGTGAGGAGGGCGAGATTAACAATAGAACAAGCCCTGCACAGATTTTGCTTGCTTGTGTCAGTGTTGGTAATACCATGCCAAGGCCATGGGAGAGAGTTTCGGCAACAAAGTGCAGCTATTGGTCTGACATCATGGCACGTGCGACCAGTGGTGTATTTATTTATTTATTTATTTATTTATTACCTACGTTGCCCAGGGGCTTATTATTATAAGGGGACATAATACTGAAGGCATAATACCACTCTGAAGAAAAGGTGCGGTGCAAGGTAAGCAGCGCGCTAACACTTCCCCTCCTTCGTTGTGTAAGAACGGGGGCTGCATAGTAGGGTAAGAACTGCGGAGGCATCTCACAGATAGATTGTTTGCATGGCACATTTCAGAGGAAATGCTGCAGTGTCCCCAGAGCAGACTTGTGCCGTACGCATTACAAGTAATCAAATTACTTGTAATTGATTACTTTTTGGAGTAATTTTGTAATCAGTTGATTACTTTTATTAGGCAGTAATCACAAGAGTAATTTGATTACTTTTTGAAGTAATAAAATTACTTGTAACCGTTACAATTTGTCCACGGGAACCCTCCCCCCCCCCCCCCCGGCACACGCCTTTTTTTAATGAATTGCCAAAATTAAAATTTGATTTTTTTTTTTTTTTGAACGGAAAAAAAGAGATTTTTGCGGAGCTGTAGGAAACGAGGTCAATCTCTTTCTATGTACAGTTTTTCGTGGAATGTTCGTTTCTTCTTTTTCGAGCTGGGACTGGGAGTGGGAAGCCCCAGGGAAGCCACATGCCGTGACAAAGGCCATTCAGGGCGAAGTTTGAGGGAACAGAATGTAGCCTTGTGAGTCCTTCGTTCAAACTAGCCCCCTCACGCACACACACACAGAAATAAAAAAAAATTAAAAAATCCTGCTTAGGGTACCTACTCGCAGCCCGTAGGAGAACCAAAAACGAAGAATGCCTAAAGCGGATGCAAAATAAAAGAAAGGCAGTTGAAAAATATTTCCCCATTTAAACTACGTTGTTTTTGAGACAAGCAATGTTTAGAGTTGAGAAGTGGTCGGGGCGATCTCTTCCGCTAATGGATACTACACATGATCTGTTTCAAATCCTGGAGCTGCTGCTCTTTTGTATAACATGCGAGCTCATCCACATGTGAACAATAAAATGAGCGACGCAAACTTTGAGCCACAACCCTTGCTCAAGCTTAACAAGATCTATAAGAACCCCCTCCGCTCCCCCCCCCCCCCCCCCCCCCCACACACACACACACACACACTGGCGAACACCCAATCCATTAAACGTCTTCAAACGAATTCTATGCTTGTGTCCGCATTGTGAAGGTGCAACGACCACGAAGAGGGAGCCAGTTTTTCTTCTTCAATACTTGTGCAAATGTGAAATATAGGTTGGAAGTAGTTCATTGTTATGAGCACTAAAGATGTGTATTCACACAATAAAGTAATTGGAAAAGTAACGATTACTTCTTTAAGTAATGTCCAGTTACTTTTGCCGTCGAGTAATCAAGTAATCTAATCGAATACTTTTTAGCCAAGAGTAATAGTAATTGTAATCGATTACTTTTTTTTAGTAACGTGTACAAGACTGCCCCAGAGGCAGACTTAGCATTTTGCCACCCTAGGCAGCCTTCAACTGTGCCCCCCACTCCCCCCTACCCACCCCACCCCCACTCCCCCTGTTCAGTGACTATGGGGAGTGGCTAAGTTTGGGGTTGGTTAAAATTTTCAAAAGTAGCTAGATTTGGAGCTAAAATTCCCAAAGTAGTTAAATTTGGAGCTGGATTTAAAGAAAGAGGGCCAACTATTTTGGCAGCGGCTGTCAAGTGCTATCACACCTCTGTTGCATTAGACGGAATGTCTAACCCAGGTGGGGGAGACTGGTGGCCGAATTTGTTGGCGCACCTCAGCTTGGAGCACGTCGTGTGAAAGCTCACTCTTCAGAACCCAGGGATCCTGGGCTCAATCCCCAGCCGTGCCCATTTCTATCTGGACAAGCATTGTGCCGGCGTGCGGTCATGTATCGCCACTGCATCATGCACGTTGAAGACCCCAGGCTTGCGGCGTTACTGCACTGGCTAAATTTCTTATCTACGACAGAGTCGCCAGTTGCCCGCCGGGGCTGACTAAGTTCCTGTTGTATAAACAGATATGCGACAAAACAATTATATTGGTAAGCCCGGCAATTTTTCCTCAGGTTTCCTGGACCACGTGACGATCCTGGTGGGGATTGCGGTTGACGGTAAGGCAGTGGGTGGAGTGATCCACCAGCCGTACTACAACTACCAGGTGAGGAAAGCCGGGCTGCCCACCTGGTGTCGCTTCGTCCGTCGTCTGCGTCTTCCGGCCGCTCTGACGCACCATGGCACGCTTCTCTCTCTCTCCACACCTCTGGCTCGAAGCAGCAGGAGCAGCAGCAGAGCAGCAAGGGGAAGGAGGCACCTGCTTGGGTCTCTTTCTTTTCTCTCTTTCTCTTTTTCACTTTGTTCCTTTTCTTGGCTCTGTTGCTTGGCAGGGCTTGCTGTGCTACTCGAGGTGTGCTGATGACCCGAACCCTAGGGGCTAACGTGGCCGCTGTTCCGAGCCGCTCGTACATTCTGAACTGCACTCGTTCTCATCGAGTGCAGATTTTGGTCAGGTCCTTGAAGCGGTATTCATATGAGGGAGAAATCCCAGGGGTTCCTCCCTGGAGCATGTGCGCCGTGAGTAAAACGTAGCTCTTTTGCAATGCAGCTTAGTGACACCAGCTCCGCGATGTAGTTTGGAAGGAATGCTTGGATGGTACCAACAATCTCGGTTCGGCATTGAATCAGTCTGCTGTTGTTAAAGTCTTCGCTGAAAAGTGTAGAAACTGCTTAATTTGTGTCAGGCGGTTCCAAGGGTAAAAACCAGACTTGTACCGTACGCATTACAAGTAATCAAATTGCTTGTAATCAATTACTTTTTGGAGTAATTTTGTAATCAGTTTATTATTTTTATTAGGCAGTAATCACAAGAGTAATCTGATTACTTTTTGAAGTAATAAAATTACTTGTAACCGTTACTATTTTTCCACGGGACCCCCCCCCCCCCCCCTTTCACACACTTTTTTTTGTTCTAAAATGTCAAAAATAAAGTTTGCTTTTTTTTTTTTTCGAACGAAAAAAAAAAAGAAAGATTTTTGCGGAGCTGTAGGGAACGAGGTCAACCCCTTTGTGTGTACCGTTTCTGTGGAATGTTCGTTTTTTTTAGAGCTGGGACTAGGAGTGGAAAGCCAGGGAATCCCCAGTGCATGACAAAGGCCATTTAGGGCGAAGTTTGAGGGAGCAGAATGTAGCTTTGTAAGTCCTTCGTTCAAACTAGCCCCCTCACACACACACATAGAAATAAAAAGATAAAAAAAACAAAAAACAATCCTGTTTACGGTACCTGCTCGCAGCCCGCAGGAGAGCCAGATCCGAAGAATGTCTAAAGCGGATGCAAAATATAACAAAGCCCCATTTCAAACATTTCCCTATTTCCCCTACGTGGTCTTTGTGACAAGCAAGGTTTCGAGTTGAGAAGTGATCGGGGCGATCTCTCCCGCTAATGGATAGTACACATGATCCGTTTCAAATCCTCGAGCTGCTGCTCTTTTGTATAACATGCGAGTTCATCCACATGTGAATAATAAAATGCCTTCCTCCCCCCCTTCCCCCCCCCCCCCCCCCCAACTGGCGAACGCCCAAATCATTAAACTTCTTCAAACGAATTCTATGCTTGTGTTTGCATTGTGAAGGTGCAACGACCACGAAGAGGGAACCCGTTTTTTCTTCTTGAATACTTGTGAAAACGTGAAATATAGGTTGGAACTTGGAAGTAGTTCATTGGTATGAGCGCTAAAGAGGTCAGTCTTCACACAGCAATCGGAAAAGTAACGGTTTCTTCTTAAAGAAATGTCCAATTACCTTTGCTGTCGAGTAATCAAGTAATCTAATCGAATACTTCTTAGCCTAGATTAATAGTAATTGTAATCGATTACTTTTTTTTAGTAACGTGTACAAGACTGGTAGAAACTACAAAATTCTACCGCCAACCTCCTCACATCCCTCCCATAGGCACCTCGTCTGTGCAAACGATAAAGTTGAGAAGAAAGTTGCAGTCACTGGTTAAGTCACACACTTCTCTCCGCAGATTTCTTCCCTGTGTGAATATCACTTGAGCTTCCATGTTCATGGAGTTTTTGGGGTATTTTTTTTAATGCCTAAATAAATTGAATATCTTGGTAGTGTTAAAATGTTTGTCAATTATCTTTCTGAATAATTTTCTTACTGTAAACGCCTACAAGTCAAGAAGAGAAGCTCCTCCCACAAGCGTGATGCTCCCGTTTCAAATCCTTCCGCAGTCAAAAAAATAGTTCACTGGAATTGCCTCTTGTTCCGCTTCAATGGATAGATATTGGCTTCAGAGAGTGATGTCAACTTGTCTCCGACCCCCACTTTTTAAGAAAGCGACGTTTGAGTTCATGAGAGAGGGAACTGAGCGCCTGAAAGTAGCCTTTGTATCCATCGGAGGGGGAACCTAACCCCCAAAAGTCGTATTTGTTTCCATCGGAGGGGGAAAACTCTTATCACTCTCTTGTGGCTTCCACAACGCTAAGTCAAAGTCAAAAGATGGGGCAAATATTTACAGGAAGGCAAGATTCTCCTCCACATTGGCCACGACGTTAGGGAAACGATGGCACGCTATTGGATGCAGAAGTGGCAGAAGAATATATGAATCCCTTTGAGGGGCATTGGCCGCTACCTTCTTGACCTGTAACTTAGTATAGTTGGTTAGCAAATTCCTGAGGCTATAAGTGGGGGGGGCAGGGTAAGAAAAGAGAGGTTGTCTATTTCCCATCACTTTTTATGCATTCTGATGAGAGAAAGTATGTGTCATTTCTCAACCCTGCCTCAGGGCTATTAAGGCCAAGTTTGATTACCAGGCATCCACATTAGGTGACGTGACATGTTTTTGCACCGTGATAAGGTATCCACACAGGTTATTGTTATGTATATTTGGCTGTTTTTGGTGGTCTAGCTTTGGTTCCCGCTCCTTCATGGCAGTTTCACAATTTTCTTTGGACACTATTTTAACTATGACTAGTGTTCTGTGTTTTTGGTACTTATACCAATAAACCCCAAAATACAACTCCCAAACCGATTTTATCAAAATCAAGGGAAACCGACTGTGCTTGGATAAAAAAAAACCAAGCTTCGCGGGAACAATTCTTTATCCACAGCATTATTTTGTGTTGACCCAGGATAAACCCCCAATGAACTGCCCCCCCCCCCCCCCCCCCCCCCCCCCCCCCAAGACTGTTTCTGTTTTTTTTTCGTAAACCACACTCCTTATCTTGTATTTTCTTATCTGTACTGGACCTTTTTTTTTTTTGGTCACGCACATGATTCTTGTAGGTTGGGAGATCCCATGCCCACGTCCTGGTGTCTTTAACATAACTTTCAATAAACACCAATTTTTGTGCGACACCTAAAATTTCCGCCGAAAAACATCTAATCTGGGGGATAAAATTGACCATGAGAAAACAACCCCCGAATTAGAAAATAAACCCCGAAAAATGTGGAACCCTAACTATGTTTGGGATTCAGCACTGATCGAATAGTAGTAGCAAGCCCAAATGGTAGTGTGTTTCTGTAGTCTTTTTATATAAGGCTGCCGTTCTTGAAAACCACTCTGTTCACTTTTTTTTCCTCTTTTGACTCGTTTCTTTCTGCCTGTTGCTTCTTGCAGTGTCCTTGTTCTTTGACTAGCATAGTAGGGGGCTTCCCCATCGCACTAATAGATCGCACTCTTGCTATGAATCAAAGTGTGGAGAAACGAGTGCACTGTGTGAGACATCTTCACTCAGCCACCTTGCCTCCCTAACCTTTCCGACATTCTTGATTAAAGTGCAATGGCTCCAAGGTTCACAAATTCTCAAACACTGTTGATTGCTTTGATACAGAGTGCAACATCAGATGTGTTTAAAAGAGTAGGACATTTTTTTTTATATTCCAGATATAGTTCTAGTTTGTTGTTTTACTTACTGGGCTGTGTTATAGCAACTACTGTAGGCCACTAGTAAGTAGCATAATGAATTGGTAATATTGTGTGGCTCATTTGTAAAGGGCCTAAGCCAAAGGACTGTTTCACTTAGGCGTAGGGTTCATAAAAAATATAGGTACTACACATACCTCAAAATAGGAGACTTTCCGTGTCTTTCAAGAATCTTAATGTTTTGGGGGGCCACTGACAACCCCAACGTCAATACCCCTTTTATTATATCTCAAGTGGGTTCCTTCACAATTCTCCCTTACTCACTGAAGTGTGTACTCATAATTACATCCTTGAGTACTCCTTGGGCTAGTACACATGCTGCAGTTTGAAAAACACTTTATATGGATACAAAACAGTACAAAGAAAGATTGTGTTTGAAAGTACTTGAAAGTACATTGTGTTTCTAGTATTCTACTTGAAGTACATTGTGCCCTGTGTAATTAGTATGTTGCTTACAACTCCTAGTTTGTACTTAACTTCAAGTACTTCTTGGAGGCACCGTATCTTCCGATGCGTAAGTCGCGTTTTCTAAATTTCCGCTGGTGCGTCTCATGCATCGGTGCGACTTTTATGGATGCTTTTTTTTTCTATAAGTATGAACCTTAAAGGGGTAGTGCAATGACTCTGATGTTGAAAGAATTGGCAGTTTGTATTTTTTATATTGTTTATCCAACCACAAGTGACCAAAAACGCATCACCTTTCCCCAAAAAACTGCTATTTCGCTGCGTAATCGCAAAGAAAAAAACAAACTACAGTGCAATCCACTTATAACGATAATTAAATTACCCAAAAATGCAATCACTATTACAAATTATCGTTGTATCTGGACTAGAAACTGGTCATTTCTAGTCTAGAAACTCTGCAAACTGATTGTTATAAGCAGTATATTGTTATATGTGGTATCGTTATAAGTGGATTGCACTGTATTTGCCGATCCACAGCCGCGTGTGGCGGTTACGAGAAACATGGTGACGGCGTCTCTGGGGGATATATGGAAGTCAACAAAAACCTGTCCCCCTCCGCTGCTACACTCGCCGTCAGCCCCGTGGCAAACCGTCCATTGTGTCGATCGCTCGCCGCGACTTTCGACGATGGTAATCCTTTAAAAGTCGATAATTGTGGAGGAAGCGGCTGGGTTCTCTGAAGAGAGGACCCAAGGGGAAACCATGTGATCCCCCAGGGTACATCACTCGAAAGTCAACGTGGAGAGTTGAGAGGCACTTCGACCTTCGATTTGTTTCACTTTTTTTTAAATAAGAACTAGCGCTCATGAGAAAATATGGTTTTCTGTTCTTTGTTCGATAGGTGACACAGATGAATTTCCGCAGCTAATTGGCCAAAGCCCGCAAATTGTTGCGCCGTCCTTTTAACTGTGGAAACGTGTCATGGAGATTGTTTCTCGTTCGATTCATAGACTAGACCATTTAAACTGGCTTGTGCTCTTTCTTTTATTGCAGTCACAATACACATATGCGGACTTATCAGTGAAATTTAAAAACGCTGGCCACGCAAATATATAAATGCTACTTATACAAAAGTGCAACTTTTACAGTGATTTACTTGTGAAAACGGCTGTTTATAGGCAGTGCGGCTTATAGACCAGAAAATATGTCACTTCACATAACTTGGGTTACAGGAGAGCTTTGCCGGTGACCGACGTATCGCTCCGCGCGGTGCCCCGCGTTTCGTGGCAGGTGGAGAAGGACGTCTACAAGCAGGGACGTACCATGTGGGGCATTGTCGGCGTCGGTGCCTTTGGGATCTCGCGCATTGCGCCCCCGGAGAACAAGAGGATCATCACTACGACGCGCTCCCACTCCAGCCCCACCATCAACAGCTGCATTGAAGCCATGAATCCGGATGAGGTGCTGCGAGTTGGAGGTGCCGGGCACAAGGTGATTCACCAGGCTATTGATCAGGGGTCACCAAGCTTTTTGACTAAGGGGCCGGATCGAAAACCACTAAATCAGTAATTTTTAGAAATGCTTTAGGCTCTTGGGAAGCGCAGTATTGCACTAAAGTTGCTGCTCGTGCAACAGGTACGAGACTGGAGCTATGATAAGAGACGGAAAAACCGTGCGGGTGCGTTATCAGACCAATAGCCTTGCTCCTGCTGCATGAGCGGTAACTTTAGCACTCCACCGTGCTTCCCAGATGCTCCAAGTCTTTCTGATATTCACTGATTTAGTGATTTTCGGTGATGCTCGGCAAGGTTTTAATTAGAATCATGTTTATTTTCAATAATTAAAGCGTTAATTAACACATTTAGCTAATTTGCCGACTGATTGTTACGATTAGCCGTCTATACTATGTCCCCCCAGCCGTATAACATGCCTGCACAAACCTCATTATTGTAGCTTTTACTGCTTTTTTTAAACAAATCTGTTAAGCTTAAAAAAACAAAAACATGCTGTATATTTAGTGCACATAAATCCCCAAATAAAGCTAGACTTCTGGGGAAAAGTGCATTCTGGATCTCTTTGTTATCTTCCCAGGTGCTGCTGTTGATTGAGGGCAAGGCTCATGCTTACGTGTTCCCTAGCAAAGGGTGCAAGAAATGGGACACTTGTGCTCCCGAAGCGATTCTTCATGCCACTGGCGGCCTTCTTACAGGTTGGTACTATAGTAGTTAAAACTTAGTACAGGTTGTTAGTGCCGTATTTACTCGCATAATGAATGCACCCCCCACAAAGGGTACCAATATTTGGATTTTTTTTTTTCTCTCGTGTAATCAATGCATTTCCAATTTTCGGCTCCGCGTGTCTCGAATTTCATCCAGTTAAGCTAGCCACCAAGCCAATTTTTTTTTGTCACCAAGCGGTCAGGCCAAGACATGCCAAGCCAAGCCATGCCAAGCCAAGCCGCTCTCGTATTGGCTGCAAGTGCATATTTGCGGTAGTTGCGGAAGTGATCAACTGTTAGACCGAGCGGCGCGCACACTTGACAAAACTTGGGTTCAGGGACTGGCCAGCCCCGGACATTCCTTGCCTATTGGATGCATTGATGTCAACAAACGTGCCGTCGTCTGTGGTCCGCTTTTGGACAGTCAAATCGCTAAAGTGGTTAGGCCTAATCTGACGTGCTCCAGGTAAATGTGTTTATTTAATCCGTAACAGAACGGCGTAGCAAGGTGCACGCTGCATAGGTTGAGAGTGTCTGGTAGCCCCTGGTAACAGCCGTCTTCGTGAACGAAACCTGATCCATGCGAGCAGGCCTCGGTGGTCAGCAGTTGGACTTCGTAGGAGTTCTTACACGCGTAGTTGCGGTATATACCTTAGCGCGCCACCGGATACTAGCAATATTTATCCTCTAAGAACGGTTGCGTTGCCTTCCGTGCTGAGTAAGCATCGTAGGGCGCTTTTCCTTTGGCAAAAGGCATGCCGAAAGTGCCCTAAAAAGCTTTGCAATTTATAAAGCTTGGTTACTGTGGCGCGCCCCCGACCAGCCGTGGGTGCACCTCCATCAGCGGAGACATGCCACAGTACCTTGCCGTGTCATATTGGCTCCTAATACGACATTTGCACAAATTGGCAAAGGCAGAAAGTTTACCCCACATGATGAATGCCCCCCCCCCCCCCCCCCCCCCAAACATGTCAAAAAGTGTGTTCATTATGCGAGTAAATCGGTACTTGTGACACTAGTAGAGGTTAGTCACATGTGACAATAGACTCTGGTGTGCGCTAGGCTTGGGCATTCTGGTTCTTCATTAAACAGTGAAATCGTGGAGATTTCAGGGATATCATTTTCATTTTGTTTAGTTTATTGACCTCAAAGGCGTCTTTTGGGGATGCATTTTATGGGGGGGATGGGTGGAGACACAAAATACAGTCATAAGGAAAGATGTAAACATGACAACGCTGATAGGTGTAGTGGCACTGCGTCAATAATAGGCTTGCAACCAAGAATAAAGGTAGCAATTTTGAAGAGAACTATTTATCATCTTGTTACTGACTTTATAGCATTTGGGTTGGCAATGCTAGATCCCAGTATTTTGGCAGGAATGGATTGGGCACATACATAGTACTCTTTGGGTTAACCTCAGAAACTCTGTGCCTTCTATACATTTATTTGTTTATCCTCGAGGCTATATGACGCCATGGAGGAGTGTGGTGCATCCACGTGGCAGGAAATACAAAGGCAAAATGAGCGCACAGTTCTTAGAAAACAAAAGGGTGGAAAAATCACTTCAGATAGCAGATGTGTAAGGAATGGTTGGAATTTTCCAGGTTCCACCTCCCCTCATGTGTTAAGGTGGTGATGCAAGCGAGTTGAAGGTGGCGATGCAAGCGATCGTTGAATTAATTTTTTAGCTAATGTTGAGGACGCTTATAATAATTAAGGAAATCAGATCGCTCTTGAGCTTGTTTGTGCCTCTGTAGTAATTGATGCTCTTTCATACCTAATGCTTAATGCAACAATAATTATCAAGCAATCCTTACTCAGTGTCAGATATGCAAGCAGATGCCAATGCCTCTTGTGTCTGTGATTTTTTCAAAAACTAGTCACTGACACCTGAAGAAATGCACCAAGTCCTGAGTGTCTTATTATTGCTCTGCAGCCAAGAAGATTGAAACATTGGTTGATAAGAATGGCACAGAATGAATCGCTGAGCAAGAAGCATAAACACAATAACCTACGCCCTATGTTTCTCAAGTTGTCCATGACTACGTTACTGTTACGGCTTCAGGGATGCTTCAGATTGCAACTTTCGCCACTCCCATAACTGCCACCAAATTCTCGGGCTTGTTACCATCCCTTTGCTGGCCTTCAGATTATTTTTTTTTCCTCTCTCACAGATGTTCACGGGAACAGATTGGAGTACCACAAGGACGTGGAACACGTCAACGCCGGCGGCGTTCTTGCCACCTGCCTGAAGGAACAACACGAATGGTTCAAGAACCACATTCCCGAAGATGTCCGCAAGACACTTCCTCTATGAGCAACCTGCCATTGTCCGTTGCGATCACACTCAAGTCTCGTTTTTGCTTTAACTTTGTGGTGATGCGGTTCAAAGTCTTATACTATTAGTGTTTTGGTGGTCCAAATATTATTACTAAAAAAACCCGGAGACATGGGACACAAAAAAATGGAGGGGCGGGACAATAAGGTCTCGAACACAGCTCGTACAGAATTTTTTAATTAATGTTGATTTCAGGTTTATTTGTGGAAACACTGAAATTAACCGTTATGTCATTATTTAGGTTGTGCCGTTTGAAATTTTATGAAATACGTAATAGCTGCACGCATTTTGCAGGCCACTCAGCTCCTTGAATGCTCGATGCTTGATGCTTCTGCCAACATTATTTGTATCTCAAGTTTTTCTACCACAAGAAACAGTACCCTAACATTTTGAAATAGTATTACTAGCTTGGATTTTATCTGGTATGCATATATAAGATCTATGGATGTTCCTAAGGAGGGCATGAATTTGAAACATACCCTGTCCTTACTAACCTTCAAACATTTTTTTTTTTGTGCCTGCTTAAAAGCACTTACATTGCTTGATCGTTGAATTAATTTTTTAGCTAATGTTGAGGACGCTTATAATAATTAAGGAAATCAGATCGCTCTTGAGCTTGTTTGTGCCTCTGTAGTAATTGATGCTCTTTCATACCTAATGCTTAATGCAACAATAATTATCAAGCAATCCTTACTCAGTGTCAGATATGCAAGCAGATGCCAATGCCTCTGTTCATTGAGTGGCGAAAGGCATTGCTCTTTGTCACATTGCATGCATTTATGACAGCCCACCTTAATAAACTATAATGCAGCTAATCTTAGATTATTTCTTTCTGAACTTACTTTATCCTAAGTTTAGACAGAATATTCAATTCTTCATGCAGGTCAGACAGATATGTTATGTCTTTCTTAAGTGGAGCACACATTATCTTTTTGTACATGTTATATATGGTAGTGGTTGGGGTGAAAGAAAAATATATATGGTGTTAATAAAATCTTTTCAATGCAGCACCTGTAGCAGTGATTTTTATAGGTGTTTCAAGCCTAGACTAACCAACTGAAGAAATGCCTGTCTGAGGTTTAGGAAGAAAACAGGATAATAGCCTCCTCTTTCCTGTTACAAGTGCAAATGGTGTATAGCCCAAACTAGAAGCCATAGAAGTGGCTAGCAGTCTCATTCTTGGACTGCCTTCTACAGTGACCCAGAAACACAAATTTTGATCTGTTATCCTGAACAGAAATTGGTGATAAACCCTCCTTTGCTTATTATCTAAAGTTAGAAAGGTGACTGAAGTGGCCTCTCCTTAGGACTGCTGGCCCAGCGTTCTATTGAGACTAATGAGAAGTTTCTAATATTTTTTCGTCATCATGGTCTCGAATATTACAAGCTTTCTGGACGAAACTAATTTCACAAAACTTTTGGTGGTTAGTGACAATTTTTAAGTTTTTCAGTTTTCCCAAAAGATGGGCTCCTTCAAGACAAGTGAATAGAATTAGATTCAATTACAAATGGGGTTGGGGATAAATACAAACCAGATGACGTAATATGCATTACTTCTAGGAGATAGTTAATGTCTTTGAGTTAAAAAGAATGACATTTTGTCAGTATTGTGTACCAGCATGGTAGCACAAATCTAAACCATGCTACCTTCCTCACTTCAGACTCGCTGACAGATCTTGGCTCTAGATAGACCTGGACATTTGTTGGTTGTGTCAAAACGTCTTTTATATATCTTAATATTTTTTTTAAATTAATTGGTGCAGTTCAGCAGGATTACAGCGGGGTAACCCTTTCCGAGTCCACAGCATATACTGCTCTGTACCTTGACTCTCGAGTTGTATCCAAGTTCTGTACCTCATACCTGCGTCAAGCATACAGGCACGAGAGTGTGGCTTTGCAAACTGCCTTGTTTGCATGAGCACCCTTACTAGAGAAGCACTTTCTGATTCCGTGCTTCACACAGTGGTTCACAGAAATTTTGGGGAGGGGTTTAGATTTTTTATGTTTTTACCTAAAAAGATGGAGTCCAACTTCACCTTCAAGTGGTAGATCCCCAACTTTTTTCACTGTTGAGATTTAAATTACTTGGTCTAGTGTACAGAGAGCAACAAGGCTGCTAGAAATAAAGTCTTTGTCGAAGACATCAAAAACATGAAGTATACAAAGCTTGAAACTTGCAGAAGTTCATCAAGAATACTCAGAAACTAAATCCCTAAGTCTCGAATTGGCGTTCAAAACCTGACTTCTCAACGTATCGCGCTGGGATTTCCTACATAGGTGGCCGAAAATGGTGCATTCATTAATTGTGAGTATGAATACGTGAAACTTTTGGAGTCAATAGAAAGAAAATAAAAACTTGTTTTGTCCATGGAAAAATTATCGCTAAGCCTTTTTTCACAAAATCATCGAACAATCGTTCTGGGTTAGTTTGGCGTTTATTACGACTGAAAAATCGGTGAAATGGAAAGAAAAAACAATTGGCTTACCTATTCCTCGCTTTATTTGGCACAAATAAGCGCCACATTGACAAAATATGTTTAAGTTTACATGCAACGCATAGGGAAACCAACCTCGTTAAAGGGACCATGAAATGATTTTAAAATCGAGTTTCATCCACCGCACGTCGTAAAAGGTGTGAAAAGAAACACAAAAACACAAAAATAGGGAGCCCAAAAAAATTATTTGCTATAGAACTTTTAAAAGAAAACTGAACTCTTTTGCGCCTTCCTTCCTTCGCCTGTTCACTACGATGCATACGCAGAATCGGTGCACGTCAGCCGAATCCACATCGCCTATTGGGTAAGAGCCTACCGAGCCTACCTCACCAGCACCGCGATCGTAAACAATAAATAGCCGGCGAATGTTTCCTAAAAGTTTTGTTAAATAATATTCAGATCCACATTTTGTAGCATAATTAGAGATGTGTGGCGAAAATTGCCAAATTTGATAATGCTGAGAGCCAAGCGCCATCTATCGTGTGGTAAACGAAGCAACTACTGCGCGTGCGCAGTAGGGCAGGGCCGCCAGTTAAGGCGCATTCACACAGCGGAAAGACGCGCGTCGTGGGGGGAATTTTTCGCTTATTTTTGTATTGAAAAAAGTCGCGCGCCGAGGAGGACGACGCAGGGAGACGACGCCTCGGAACCCAATTTCTCCCTCGACGCGCGCGCTTGAGCCAATGAGCGAGCGTCCGGACGTGACGTACGCCCTTTTCCGGTTAGGACATGTTTTCGCTGTTTTTTTTTATTTTCGACTTACAATGAAGGCGAAAAGGCACAGAGCTCGGGGGATTCGTGCACTCGCCAAACGTGGCTGGAAGCATTTCAGCGTGGAAAGAGGCAAGCCGATTGGAACATCTGACTGTGAGCAGTGTTTTATGTGCGTGTACGACGCCGTGAAGCTACTCTTCATCGTTTGCGCGAAGCTGCCGCGAAAGCTGCCATCGAAGTTCGCGGTGTGTTCCGACCTCCGACTGTGCGGGAGCGATCACTCCCAATGTGTTGTGTAGTTTTGTGTACACCCATCACTACGGAATACAACAGTCCTCCATCGAAAACACTCTCGCACAGGCTGCGTGCAGTGTTAAATGTACGGACGCGAAGGCTCTGGGACGCGCCGGCGTAGCACCGTGCTTTGTTTGCACAAAAACGCGGCAAAAGAGCACCTGAAGCTGCCCGTTCGAGTCCTTGCCTTTCGCCAATGCTGCATATAACCGGAGTATAAACGTATATATAATCATCACCGTTGTCCATTCAGTGAAGACGGTTGTCTCCCACCGCATATGCAATCGCGAAGGCAAGGCAACAACAATCGTGCGAAGCAGACGAATAAAAAAATTCCGTGTTCTCTCGACAAACGTGAGATTCCCCGAGACGCCGCCGCCGTCGGGTGGCCCTGTGTGACTGCTTCGTATTTTACGACGCCGGCGTCGACGTCGACCGCAACGCGCGTTTTTTGCTCAGTGTGAATGCGCCTTTACTTGGGTTAGAGCACTATATAGCTCCTTCGGAGCAGAGTAGCGCAATCCAGAACGCCGCCTCTCGGCGACTAGCGGCGAACGCCCGGAGGTTCCAACTGCGGTCAGAAATGCATGGAGAACGTGAGAAAATCGTTGTTTCTTCAGCATTGTGGGAATATACGGAATGGCAATCGTTTGTGACATAATAATGGAACATTTTAGAATAATTTGCGCTAAGTTTTGTGACCCGCAAGAACCTGACTTTTTTTTAAAAATTGCTTGAGCGGTATCATGCAGCAGACGACACGGCGACGTCACACCATTCACGTGACCCGCTCCGGCCAACCCGAAAAGCCCATCTCCGCTGCGAGCAAAAATCGTCTGCTTCAAACGCCATTGCCTTGGAAATTGCCTTCTCAAAATTTGCACACGCATCCGATATTATTGAAACTTTGACAAAGTGTTTAGTGCTTTACTAACTTCACGACAAACTAGTTTTGAAAAGTGTGAACTCGCCGTTCATTTTTTAATCAGCCGTGTTGTACCGATCTCCATGTATTCTCCCATAGGGCGGGCCGCCTCCTGGAACCCTGAGTACCACGTGACTCGCGCCGAGCCGCTCTGTCGGCCATCTTGTCGGCAAAACACGAGGTTCAAAGGATTGCGCTACTCTGCTCCGTAGGAGCTATATAGTGCTCTAACTTGGGTGACGGCGACCGACGAACATTTATTTTCTTTGTTTTCCTTCCTCTCAAAACTCTGACTGACTGAACGTTTATTTTTCTACGTGTTCTTCCCGCGCGTGCCGACTTCAAGCAGCAAGAAAACAGTACTTAAAACAGACCACGACGAACAAGAACGCTGGATTCACCGACTCCGACGAAGCGTATAGGCCTAGCAGGCATTCCGACTCGGCGCTGCGTTGCTTCGTCGCAAGACCGTCTGCCTACGACCGGCTGGCGTGCTAAATGGAATATGCCCGCGCGACCCTTGTGGACCCTTCCCGTATTATAGTTTGATCACTGACCTCAATTCTAGATTAAGAGGTGAGGAGGTCAATCTCTTCCCCTTGTTTTCCGAGGCAGTGTTGACGAACACTCGTCGAAAAGGGACTCTCGTCGATTCTATCTTCTTGTTTTGTGTGATATAGAGCTGAAATAAACGCCGTATGGATTGCCTTCGTAACACGGTATGTACACTTTGTTATTGGTATGCCATTTTTATCCTGACAGACTGCACGTCACTGTCGACCCCGGTCCAACCTTTCTTTGCCGAGTGTCGCGTCAGTATCGAGTTGCAATCGTAAAAGAACGGTCCCGAAGCGCTTACCAACAGCGCGAATACAAGACTTCCATCAAGCGCGCGCGTCCGCTCCGAGTGTAAGCAGGTATTTACGTGGCTCTTGCTGACACTCGTAGTTCAAACGTATCTTTTTTAACGTCGGCTCGCTCCTGCATCTCCGAGGCCGCAAAAAACGCCATCTACGTCGCTTTGCAAACGACTGACACGGGCCGGCCCTTCTGCCAACAATGACGGGGTGGTGACAAGACTCGCTGCACTTCCCAACAGGCATACCGGCGTATGGGACTAGTCCCATGCTGTCGCTGTAGCGCAACATATCTGATTGAATTTCGCTCAGCTGCGATGCGGCGACGAGAGGCGCAGATTCAGGAAATACGTCGGTGACATCAGCGCAGTAAAACCTACCGGCGCACCCCAACTCGTTGCCGCTAACACTCCCATTCTCCTACTGCCGAGAGAACTTCCGGTTCCGGAAACGGTCTACGTCACGGCTTCTTTTGCGGTCAGTTGGAGAGAATGAAAAAGTCGATATTTCAATAATTTTTTGTGTAAAAGTTAATAAACCGAGACGAAAACGGATGCCTGTTCGGCATTCAGTGAACATTGACGGTTTAATGTAAAAGTTATCTGGAAAAAGTAAAAAGGTCATTTCATGGTCCCTTTAACCATAGCTTTTTTTTTTTTTTTCGGGATTTTCTCAGGTGAGTCAGTCTTTCCACAATTTGAGTACAAGCTTCCACTACCTTCGGGCATCTTTGTACTAACAGACATGTTTGGGATTTTCGGAGACATGTTTTGCGGTTTTTGGTGTTCAGTGTCTTTTTCCTTTTATATATATACTGTATATATATTCAATGATACATGAAATTGTAATTTTGACCTATATTTTGCACAATGTTGCGCAAATGTTTTGGTTTGTTCACTTGTCTTTTATTTATATTGTATTTGTCATGTTGTTACGTTGTTGTGCCGCACTGCTGTACTGTAGGGGGTCAGAGGCTCTGTCAGACATCAAGCCTTTATCTCTGTCCCCCACGTGGAAAAATTCCGCGAAACAAATAAATATATATATATATATAAATCGCGCAACACATGAAAAAAAAAAAAACTTTTTTTTCCTTTTTTTTTAAACAGCTTAGATGGAAAAAGAATGTCATAAAACGAATATACAACGAAATATATAAATTTTTTTAGAGCTATATTTACGGCGCGTAACGAATTTGTAGTTGGCGCCCACGGAAGTAGCGGGAGCCCGCGGAAAAGTGGCCACTATGGTCACGTGATGCTTGCGCTCTTTCGGGAACTTTATATGGGCTCTAAAAGCTACTTATTAATCTTCGTTTGAAGAACAACTAAGAAACGAAGATTAATAAGTAACTTTGGAGCCCAAAGGCAACTCCTGAAAGAGCGCAAGCACCACGTGATAGACCTGTGCCCTGTGGCGGCTCCCGCGGGTGCCAGCTACCGTTATAAATTTGTTTCACGACTCTTTTCCTTTAAGGCTATTTTTTTCTAAGCTGTTCTTTTCTCCGCGTGCTTTCTTTAAAAACCATCTTTCTGTGGACCATCTAAAGTGGGATCGAGGTGTCAGTGTGCATGCTGTAATTATTTTTGTTAATATCACCATTGCGAAATATTTTACAATTGATAGCTCATGTTTATAGCTGTGCACTAATGGTTTCATGTTGCAATTCCTAGCCGCTTATTTGCAACAGCAATACAAATTCAGGGCAAAATTAAATTAAAATGCATGAAAGGTAAAAAATGCAGGCGAGCTGGTGAATGGCGTCCATAGTAACCCTGAGACGTGGAGACAATAAAAAAAAACCGGACAGAACAACTTACCCGTGCTGTCCACCTTTTTTTTATTGTTTTTACGTCTCAGGGTTACAATGCACGTTTGCAATTATTATTATTATTATTTTTTGTTAGGAGGGATTTTTATTATTCTTTAGTATGTAAGCAAATGTTAGTAGCATGAATGAAATCGGTAGTTTCTAACCAACTACCAGTGTGGGGAAAATATTGAATTATATATTGTGATATTGACGCTTCTTTTCCCATGTAGCAGTTCAAATGGTTCTCTCCAGCTGTTTACCTCTCATTCATCGCCTCGATTATTATAGGCACTGTAGTGCACATCGAAAACAAAATTGTCTCATATTAACCCAGAATGTGCTTATGGGATAGATTTTTAGTGAAAAGTGTTTCACGCGAGTGTAACGAAAGGCTGTTACACACGGGCTAAGGTAACGGAAACATGAATAGCCTACAGCAGACCAGAGGTCGGCATTTTAGGTCGCCCTCCCTCACCCTCACAGCCACACTCACATAAGCCCCTCACTCACCCTCACAGCTACACTCACCTTCAGCCCCTCACTCATCCTCACCCTCACAGTCACACTCACCTTCAGCCCTTCACTCACCCTCACTGAACCTCACGGCCCTCACGCACTCACCGCCCTCACGGCCCTCACCGCCCTCACGGCCCTAACGCCCCTCACTCACTCATGGCCCTCACGCCACTCACCGCCCTCACGCCACTCACCGCCCTCATGGCCCTCACCGCCCTCACGGCCCTCACGCACTCATAGCCCTCACCGCCCTCACGGCCCTCACTGCCCTCACGGCCCTCACTGCCCTCACGGCCCTCACGCACTCATAGCCCTCACGCCACTCACCGCCCTCACCGCCCTTACGCCACTCACCGCCCTCACGCCACTCACCGCCCTCACGCCACTCACCGCCCTCACGCCCCTCACCGCCCTTGCGGCCCTCACACCCCTCACCGCCCCTCACGGCCCTCACCGCCCTCACAGCCCTCACCGCCCTCACGGCCCTCACCGCCCTCACGGCCCTCACCGCCCTCATGGGGCGATTTCGCCCAGAAACTTTACGTCGCAACACCAGCAACACGATCCGCCCGCGATCACACGCAGCAACCAATTGCTGCAATTTGCCATCGTCATCATAAAATTTTATTTTTCTTGCGCAATTTAGACACAATTACGCGTTATAAACGGGTTTTTATGCATTTAAATCTCGTTAAGAATACTAATGCACCTTTCCGAAACAGTTTATTTCCAAAAAAAAAACGATCGATTTCAAACCAGAACCAAGTCTTTGGGTGTCATCATCACCGGCACGAGGTATCACGTGAAAATTTTGCGTCCCTGATTGGATGCAGCCGCTTCAAACGTATTCGAATTGCTCCGAGTTGCTTGCTTATTTCGAGCCGGACCCGATCTCAGCGATTCGTGTCGATCTAGGGAAAGCTAGAGAACAACCCGCCATTAACACCAAAATTGCTGAGAAAGATGCTCGATCTGAAGGGCGCCTCACGCACTCACCGCCCTCACGCACTCACCGCCCTCACGCACTCATGGCCCTCACACACCTCATTCACTCATCACCCTCACGGCCCTCACGCACTCATAGCCCTCACCGCCCTCACAGCCCTCACTGCCCTCACGGCCCTCACAGCAATCACGCCACTCACCGCTCTCACGGCCCTCACGCCACTCACCGCCCTCACGCCACTCACCGCCCTCACGCCACTCACCGCCCTCACGCCACTCACCGCCCTCACGCCACTCACCGCCCTCACGCCACTCACGCCTAGCTCACCGCCCTCACGCCACTCACCGCCCTCACGCCACTCACCGCCCTCACGCCACTCACCGCCCTCACGCCACTCACCGCCCTCACGCCACTCACCGCCCTCACGCCACTCACCGCCCTCACGCACTCACCGCCCTCACGCACTCATGGCCCTCACACACCTCATTCACTCATCACCCTCACGGCCCTCACGGCCCTCACGCCTCTCATGTCACTGCCTTCACGCACTCATGGCCCTCACACCCCTCACGCACTCACCGCCCTCACACCACTCACGCACTCATGGCCCTCACACCACTCACCACGCTCACGCCCCTCACACACTCAATCTCAAACTCTTAATTTCTCTCCGTTTGGAGAGGGGAGACAGAGAAAAAAGCAACTCAGTTGTTGCTTGACTAGCCTCTGCCTCCCCACAGCAGCGAAAGAGGACAGCATGTACATACAAATGTTTTTTTCACCATCACACTTATAGCACAAAAATAAACATTAGATGGGGGAGGGGGGAAGGGGGAAAAGTAATCGATTTAGCCAAATTTACAAATTCCAGGGTCACTCTCTCACAAACATGGAACGTAGATTTTTTATGGTTTCATTCAAAACCTTTACATTCAACTCAAAAACGAGGTACTATATATTTTAACGTCTGATTTGCGTAGTTCGCTCTGGAGTGCGGCACTAACCATGCGTCTGCAGACCTAGTTTCATAAGTAACGTCCCTCATCCTAAGGTTGGAAATAGATATGAATATATTTTCTTTTTGGCAAAAAGATCTTTTCAATGCAAGAAAAAGTTTATAATAATACTGATTAGGAATCTGTACAATATTAAATTTAATAAATGATGGACTAGTATGACTATTATACTCAGTATTACATATAATACGAACCGCTTTTTTTTTTTTTTTGGAGAGTATGTAGCAGTTTTATGCTCGTAGTGGTCGTATTCCCCCATACCAAGAAGCAATAATTATATTTTAAGTAGAAAAGGGAATTATATATAAGGAGCATAACCGAGATCGGGAGGATGTGGCGATATTTGTACATAATACCTACAACTCTTGATAATTTTTGACATGTCTGTTGTACAGTTTCGTCCCATGACATGTATTGATTAAATATAATTCCGAGAACGTTTACGCTTTCAACTATATCTATACAGTGTGTTCCAAGAGAAAGAATGGACGTATAGAAACAGTTTGTATTTCGTGATCTAAATAATACGGCTTTTGTCGTACTGCCATTTATTTTTAATGAATTTGAATTTGTCCAGGCATTTAACTTTTCCAAAAAACTATTTGCGGCACTTATAATCTGATCAGTATCATCACCTGAAAAGGATATACCGGTATCATCAGCGTAAATAATGAGACTCACATTTTGATCAATATTTACGATGTCATTTATGTATAGATTAAAAAGAAGTGGTCCCAAAATGCTCCCTTGCGGTACGACGGCAGTCTGTTTCCTAAGATCCGATTGTTTTTTTTATTTATTTCAACACACTGGTACCGATAAGTAAGATAACTTCTAATCATATCTAGAGCAACGCCACGAACGCCATAGATATGCAGCTTTTGAAGTAACGTGTCATGATTAATGCGATCGAACGCCTTTGAAAAATCTATGAATACTCCGAGTGTTAATAACTTTTTTTCAATATTGTTTAAAATTAATTCATTTTGTTTTAACAAGGCAAGTTCGGTAGAGAAACCCCTCCTAAATCCGTATTGACAGGGCGTTAAAATAGAAAACTTTTCGCAGAAACTATACAACCTGTGATGTATTATTTTTTCTAGAGCTTTTGAAAATATCGGCAAGACAGAAATCGGTCTATTATTTTCTAGGTTGTTTTTATCTCCAGCTTTATATAGCACAGATACCTTCGCTACCTGCATCTTTTGCGGAAAAGTTCCGTTCTCGATTGCTAGATTAAAAATATATGTTTAACAAGGAACAATCCACCGCAAAACATGCTTGTTAGGTTTAATTTGAAAATCATATATATAGCTTTGGAAAACAGAAAATACTTCATGTTCGTCAGTTGAAAACAGAAACATACTATGTGAAACCTTCTGGACATACCTAACAGCATCCGCACAGTGTACACTCTGGAAAAGTGTAGCAAAATGATCACTAAACTTTTTGGCCAAAGCAGCCCCTTTTACAACGATGCCTTCGATTTTTATTTCCGTTACTTTATCCGCATGCCACCCTTGTTTTATTAACTCATTTACTTTTTTCCATACTTTCCATACACGCATTTAGCCTGCCTTAAAGTTTTTGTTAATTGATTTTTAAGTTTCTTAAATGCATCTTTAGTGTGCACGAATCTGTGGTACAGATTATTTTTCTTATTTATCATTTTTTTATTTCGGGTGTAACCCAGAGTTTACGAGACTTTCGAGGAACCCTATGCAATTTATAAGGAAAGCAGCGGTCATATATCATTTTAAACCTTTCAAGAAAGCAATTAAATGCTTCGTCAGCAGACACGCTAGACAGCACCGCACTCCAGACTTCGGAACTTATCTGTTGTTCAAAAATATTAAGGTTTTTAGCGCTTATATTCCTAAAATAAATCTGATCACATATATTTTTGGAGCTGTAGTCTACATTTGCAAGCATACATATTGGAAGGTGGTCACTAATAGTTTCCCCAACCACTCCAGCAATTACGTCTGATTCTGAAATATTTGTTAAAAATAAATCCAACAACGCCGTATTTCGGGGTGTAATGCGAGTAGGCTGGGATATAACGTTGAAGAGTCCGTATGACTGGTATAAAGTCAGCAGTTCAGTTTTATATGAGGACGACACAAGCATTTCTATCTTAAAATCACCTCCAAAACAGACAGTCAATATGTTTTCACCAAGAAACTTAAAATACACGTCGAGAAACTCAAGAAAAAAGGAGATATTACCACTTGGCGGGCGATAGACAACAGAAAAAACAGTTTTTGCATGTTGTAAAGTTAGTATTTCATAATCGCTTCTAATAGCTGTAAAGTCACTTATAAGTGTGCACTCAAGACCTCTTTTTACATGTATACATACTCCGCCTCCTACTTTATTGGTTCTATTTGCACTAAATATTTCGAAATTCTCAAGCCTATCTACTTCTTCGGTATTTTTATACCATGTTTCACTGAGCATAATAACATCAAAAAGAAAATTAAAACCATCCAAAAATATGTTTAAGTCATCAAATTTATTCCATATCGATTGCACATTTAGGTGAAAGAAAGAAAGTGGCGGCTTTGGTTGGTTCTTGAAAACAAATTCGATTTCACTTCTTAACGAAAGAGTCTTGTCATTCATAGCAAAAGAAGGAATGGCCCTCATACCCCTTACCGCCCTCACCGCCCTCATGGCCCTCACGGCCCTCACGGCCCTCACGGCCCTCACGGCCCTCACCGCCCTCACGGCCCTCACGGCCCTCACGGCCCTCACGGCCCTCACGGCCCTCACGGCCCTCACCGCCCTCACGTCCCTCACGGCCCTCACGGCCCTCACGGCCCTCACCGCCCTCACGGCCCTCACGGCCCTCACCGCCCTCGCGGCCCTCACCACCCTCACAGGCCTCACCGCCCTCACAGCCCTCACGGCCCTCACCGCCCTCACAGCCCTCACAGCCCTCACGGCCCTCACGGCCCTCACTCACCCTCACTCACCCTCACACTCATGAATTTTCCTGGTTCAGAAACTCACTCACCCTCACCTCACATGTGAAGATGAGGGTGAGTGAGGGCCCTCATGAGTGAGGTTTGCCGAGGTATGCAGCAGACAACTCATAAGCATGTAAGCATGCACACTAACAACCATAATTAGGAGTATCTGCCCAACGGTGCAGCAGGATTCAAGCCCACGACTGCATGATCCCCAACACGACTCATTCACTCGGCATTACTAGGAGGAGGCGAAGGTCTGCGCAAGCAGTTGAACCAAGTATGACTCAAGGGGGCTGCAGTAGTAGGCGAATGATGGCACGCGCAGCTGGCTATTGAATGACGAAGTGTTTCTCCTCACATAGTCTCACGGATCCTGATTAAACTTAAACTTGTCTGGATCATGCATGATCGTGCGTGCAAAGCATCCGGAACCACCTAAAGCCTTCCAAAACGAAGGGCAACAAATCGTAATGCACGTATAATGCATGAAATATATTATCTGCTCCCCGAGTTTATCTCAATAATGAAGACAAGTCTTTTTTTTCTTTTTCTTCAGGCATATTTAATATTATTTGAATTCACATGTTGCCACTCAGGAAAGCCACAGAAAGGACGAACACAAGACGAGGCAAGTGTTGTTGTTTTTTCTGTTGCATGTTCTGTTACCTGAACCAGCATTCTCGTCTTCCTACAGAGCCCATTTGAGCGCATTTCGTCGCTCGTTGAGTGTGCTTTCCCGGCAGCAGGGTTGCGTTGCGGGGAAGCGACAATCGCAGAGCAGATGCGTGTTGCGGCGCAAATAGTAACCATGACGAACATATACCCAGGAGGAAGGGGAAACGGGGGACAAAGGACAAACACAAACCTCCAAACACAGCTAGGTGACTGGAGAGCGACCGAGAAAATCCGCCTGGTCCTGGTATCGAACCAAGGACCTCTCCATTTCCAGTGGAGCGCTCTACCAACTGAGTTAACCGGGAATTAGACGTCAGTAGAGCAAACAGGTTTTATCAGCTGCCACCAGTCTGACACCAACAAGGGTGAATAGCCTGCATTTTTAAGGTTATGTTGATAATGCAATTAATGCAAAGGTGCCAGCGAGCTGGACAAGAATAACGATAATAATGACGATATTATCGTCATTCTTGTCCAGCTGGCTGCTCCTTGGCAATAATTGCATTATCATCATAACCTGAAAACTGCAGGCCGTTCACCTTTGTTGGTGTTAGACTGGTCGCAGCTGATAAAACCCGTTTGCTCTATTGACGTCTAACTCCCGGTTAGCTGAGTTATTAGAGCGCTGCACTGGAGGTCCCTGGTTCGATACCAGGACCAGGCAGATTTTTTCGGACCCTCACCAGCCACCTAGCTGTGGTTGGAGATTTGTGTTTGACCCTGTCCCTATTTTTCTCCTTCTCCGTGGTTTATTATTGTCATTCTTGTCCAGCTGGCCTGCACCTTTGAAATAATTACATTATCATAGCAACTATGTTTTTGTTTTTTTTAATTGTGGGTTTTCAACTAATTATAATATTTAAGATCACGTTCTATGTGCAGCACTTACGACTCGGTGAGATGCAAGCTTGCCTGTTTCATAATGGCGAAATTGCGTAACCGAGCAAACGCGCGTGCAAAGTGTAACTTGGTTGCGGTTTCGATTTGTTTGTTAAAGAAGTACCGACCACCAGGCGTTTGTATATAGTCCTTCACTGCGGACGTCGGTTTGAAAGTATGTCTGGCTGGCTGAGAGGAATAAGGATGGTGGGCGTCTTGCCGAAGATAGAGTGTGCTAGAGAGGACGAGTGGGGCCACCGGAGTGCTATTTTTGCAGCTCCGGATGTAGAAAGGAACGGCTAATCCAAGCCACTTCGCTCGTGGCGCCCTCTAGGGCACTAGGGCACTAGGAGCGAAGCGGTTTGGATTAGCCATTTTTTATGAAAAACTTGTTGCGTTCTAACGCCAAGCTCGACCTGCACACTGGGAAAGGTCATAGAAACAATAGAACGCCGGGCTATATTTTTATACAACCTAGACGTCAGGCGTCACGTCTACACATAACGTCACCGCTACCTGACTTGTGGTCACAACGCCAAGCGACGTCCCAACGACGCCTAGACGTCAACGTCGTCATCGACGTCGACAACGCGTGTTATATGACATCAGAACTGCTTTCTGGTGTCATATTAAGTTGACAACGACGTCGATATCAACGCTGACATAGACGACGACGACGAAGTCACGCGACGTCAAGACGACGGCGTCTTTGTCGATCCGACGTCATAAAGACGCTTGGTGTCAGGTCGTCGACGTCGTTGTCGACATGGCGCAACTCGACGTCATCACGACGTCCAGAAAACTTCACAACGTCGACGTTACACGACTTCAAGACTTCGTCGTGACGGCGCGTCGACGTTCATGTTGGTGAAGGCGACGACGTTGCACGCCGTCAAGCCTTCATCGTGACGTCGTTGTGACGTTGGCGACATCAGGACGACGTTAACGTGACGTCATAGCGATGGTTGACGTTGCGTGGTGCGTCGACGTCAACGTCGGCCTCGACCACCATGTCCTCGTCGCCCTCGACGTGGCGCGACGTCATGGCCTCGTTACAACGGCGACTTGATGTCGCGTAACGGCGTGGTCCTCAACGCGACGCGATGTCAAGACCGCGTTACAACGGCGAGTTGATGTCGCGAAATGGCGTCGTCCTCGACTGGGCGCGGTGTCACGACGGCCTTACGACAGGATCTTGGCGTCGCGTAACGTCGTAGTCGACAGTGACGTCGTCGCGTCGTCGTAACGTCACGTCGTCGTGACGTGGTGTTTTGACGTTACCTCGGACGTCAAAATCATTAAAATTACAATATTTCCCCTAGGGGGCTATATTGCCCATATGACCTTGACCCGTGTCGTCGCTCGCTTCGATCGCAGCGAAGGTGGCGCTGCGATCGAAGTGGTCGAAGTTCGAAGTGCGAACGAACTGAAAGCATGAGCGGAGCCTGTCGCTCGCCCCACTCAGTCGTTTCTAGTTCACCCTACCGAAGAGTCGGCTTTCTGGTTTCTCAAAGAAGTAACACCAAGCACAGGTATACTGCTGTAACTGATATACCTTTTTGTTCTTGTTTAATCAATACGCGGTGACACTTTCCTTCTTTTTTCTTGTGCCTCATTATTTGTGTTTTTTTGGCACTCTGGGGGTGCCGATAAATAAAGATAATTCTATATCTAAATAAAGTCTGCGAGACGTCACTGTTCATAGCGCGTGTACGTGGAACGTGTGATCAGTTCCGCGTCGCAGAATTCGTGTTTTGCTTGCTTTTCTTGCAGTCCTATTATTTGTTGATCGTCCGGTGTAGACGACTGTGATTGGTTGTACATTAACGGGCTTTTGTGGCATTTTTTTTTTTGTATTACTCGCCCGGTATCATCAAAAGGCTGATTCTCACATTTTCGCCTGAGTGTGACCTAGCACTTTGCTACCGCTTCTGACCGCTTACGACACTGGCGTCATCTATAGCGTAGCCCAGGAATATCTCCGATCTGCGAATAACTGCACTTTTGTGAGAACAAGTCTACACACTGTCTATGAGAAGTGATCGCTTATGACTGTAGGGTTCCATGTTTTTGGAGTTTATTTCTCGTGAAATTCGGAGAATGTTTCTCGTAGTTTATTTTTCTACAGGTCTTACTTGAGCTAGTTGGTACATACTTGAATATGGTCGGCTGAACAATTACAAATTAGAAAAACCGTGAGAGGTGTGCATGCCTTTCCTGTCGCGGTTTTTCTAATTTGTAATTGTTCATCTGACCATATTCAAGTTTATTTTTCGCTCGAAATTTGGGGTTTATCGGAGTTTATTGTTATTATTATATTTCCAATTATCTGAAATTCGGTGTTTAATTTTACTTTGTCCCTAACTTTGTTTAATGAAAAGAAATGTAGTCCGGACGAGAACGTACACTAAATTCACACACACACACACACAAAATAACCGGTATCAAAATACATTTTTGCAGCCGCATTTTACATTCTCACCCTTGCGATTGGAAATACTGTCTGACGACAAATCTTGAAAACAATGTTACTTCAAGAAACGTAGGTATTTTGAAATGGCTGAACTCCTGGACGTAATTATTGGAAAGCGTAAAACATTCAGCTGCCCTCGCTATTCTATGAAATCTACACATTCACATCTTTCACTGTTGTAAATACACAACCGTTCCTCCCTCTAAAAAGCACAAGTGGTACGGTCCAAACTGGAGACCGGAACATTGGCTTTTGTGCGTGTTCCAGAAGTACATTGACCCGTTGTACTGAACGAAGCTTGACGAGATAAACGGGAAACTTTTTTTGTCAATAGTCCAGGATTAAAAAAAGAAAAACTGTAGTGACATTCTTTAGGGTCCCTAACTCTTTGCTCTGGCGACTTTTGGTTTCTAGACTAGGTGGCGCAAGCTATCGCCCATTGTAAAGGGTACAGCCATTAGCATCCATTCATTACTTGTCAAATATCGTCCTTTTTATTTATGTATTTATTTTTATTTTTTATTTTTTTATTTTTTGTGGGGGGAGGGGGGGTGATTTTTATTGTGCCATCGTGACCTTCGAATTTTTAGTGTTTTCGAATAAATCCGAATTGCCGAAAATTTTGCCGGCGAATGTTTTCTGGGAGTTTATTCAATTTTTTCCGAAAACACGGAGGAGCTTTACCTAGAACATCGTCGGGATTATTTGAGGTCCATGCTGACAAAATGACGCGTACAAGAGAATAAATGAAGGGTGTGGATAGATTGGCAGCCCTAAAAATGCCGCATGCTGTCAGATGAGGAAATATAAGCAAATGAGAAGTGTTCTAGTGCAGCCCGATAATAATAATAATAATAATATCTTTATTAGCTTTGAAAAAATACAGGTGTAAGCGTGCTGGCCCACGAAAGCAAAGATGCTTGTATGTGGGACCAGGCAGCCAACAAAATACCGTGAAACATTGAACACTGGAGAAACAAAACAAACAAACAACAGCAATGTAGGCATTTGGGCAACGAATACGCGCTAAGTAATCATTTAATTATTATTGTGCGAGCGTGAGGCACCATTCTCTTACATTTCGTTTTACCGCACAAAAGGATGACAAGTTCAGTAAAGATTCTGGCAAACAGTTGAACATCGAAGGGACATAGTGTCGTTTTAACTTTTTTCCATAGTTTGTTTGTATCTTAGGGACCTTGAACCTATCTGTACGCCGCAAGTTTCTTTTTTTTACCTCTTGTTTAAATGTTCTACTATAATAATTACTTGTTATTATCACATATTTATGAAACTGATTAAATGACAATACTTCCAACGCGCGCATTTTTTCTTCAATGTCTAGTTTATCGAACACTGACCCGTAAGAAATATTGTTTACACTATATTTTATGATTCTATCAATTCCCTGTTTTTTGTACTCTGAACAATTCCCATATATCGTAATCCCATACCGTATAACAGATTCTCCTAGCGATCTGAAAATAGTTCTCCGCAAGTTTACAGAACATACACTTTTTAGCTTGTAAAGGTACGCCGATACCACCCGCATTCTCTTAATAATATATTCGATTTGTTGGTTCCAAAGGAGATGTTGGTCAAATATTAACCCCAAATATTTAACCGAGGAGTCATAAGGTAATGGTCTACACGTACAAATGTGTTGAGCATGATCATGAAGGTGAAGATATATGTTTGGTACTAGAGTAATTTGTTTATGGGGATTACGAAAACAAACTAATTTAGTTTTATTGACGTTCACAGAAATGAGATTACTTGAGAACCAGTTAACTAATACATCTATATCGCTTTGAAGCAGCGGAACCGCCTGCTTATACAGGGTCTGTCCCAAAACTTCCCGGAATGATTTTTTGTGGTCGGCAACGCCGCCTGGCGGGGTGGGGCTTCAGGTGGAGAAGTTAGTGGGGGATATAAGCTTCGAAACGAGACCGGTCTCAGTTGTCTGCTATCAGTTGCTGAGGCAGGTCACGCTTCGCGCAGAGGCATCTACAGCACCCTCGTCGAGAAAAAAAAATGGAGCAGTTTTTGGAGCAACGTTATGCAATCAAGCTTTGTGTGCAACTAGGTAAAAACGGGGCGGAGACGCTCGAAATGCTTCGGAAAGCCTACGGCGACGACGCGATGAAAAAAAGCCAAACTTTCATGTGGCACAAGAGGTTCCGGGAAGGTCGGGAGTCCGTCAACGACGACAACCGCTCGGGACGCCCGTCGACATCACAAACGGATGACTCGGTGCAAAAAGTGCGTCACGTTTTGGACAAGGACCGGCGATTAAGCTTTCAAATGGTCGCAGATGAGTGTGGAATACCCAAAACAATCGTTCATCGCATTTTAACAGAGGATCCCCAAATGAGGAAAGTCTGCGCGAAAATTGTGCCAAAGGTCCTGACGAGTGAGATGAAGGAAGAGCGCTTGTTGAAGTGTCAGGAATTGCACGAACGCTTCGAAACAGACCCAGAATTTTTGGACAGAGTGATCACAGGGGATGAGACGTGGATTTTCGAGTACGATCCCAAATCAAAGCGTCAGAGGAGCGAGTGGCACACCACGGAGTCTCCTCGCCCGAAAAAAGCAAGGATGAGCAAATCGCGAATCAAGGCAATGCTCATTGTGTTTTTTGACAGAAAAGGTGTGGTTCACAGTGAATTCGTGCCACAGGGACAAACAGTCAACAAGGAGTTTTACTGTGAAGTGCTCAACCGGTTGCGAAACAGGGTTCGACGAGTTAGAAAAGAAATTTGCGACAACTGGATCTTGCACCATGACAATGCGTCCAGCCACACCGCGCTCATTGTCTCCGAGTTGCTGGCCAAAATGTGTGTGCCAACGCTGCCCCAGCCACCGTACAGCCCCGATCGGGCACCACCGGACTTCTTTTTATTCCCAAGAATCAAAAGAACCCTGAAAGGAACTCGGCATGGGACGCTGGAGACGGTAAAAGCAGCTGCGACGACCTCACTGAAGGAGGTTCCTGTTGAAGGCTTCCAGGGCGCCTTCAGTGATTGGGTTCAGCGTTGGCAACAGTGCATCGAAGCAGGGGGAGATTACTTTGAAAAGTTCTGAAAATATTGTAAACTGATATTGAATAGATGATTTATAAAAAAAAACGATTCCGGGAACTTTTGGGACAGACCCTGTAGTTGTCATGCGGTAGGAATAGAACGGTGTCATCCGCGTACTGAAACATTCTAGATCGTAGTTGTAATAACCCTAGATCATTCACATATATATTAAACAATAACGGACCTAGTGTGCTACCCTGTGGCACGCCGCAATCGACTCTGAGTTTTGTACTAGTGCTGCTTCCAATTTTAACCATCTGAAACCTGTTTGTAAAGTAGTCAGTGAAGAATTTCTGAAACGGGCCCCTGAAACCATGCTTATTGAGTTTTGATAGGAGGAGTGCGTGATCAATTGTATCAAACGCCTTGGATAAGTCCAAAAACAAGGCAAGGGCTACTTTATTATTTTCAAGCGTTTCATTAACACAGTCCGAGAAAACTTCAAGTAATGAAATAGTGCTCCTTTGTTGCCTGAAACCGTATTGCCCGTCGTTCAATAACGAAAATCTCTCACAGAAGTCATTCATACATATTTGTACCCATTTTTCGAGAATGTGAGCAATTGTTGGTAATATCGATATCGGCCTATAGTTTCCTAATTCTTTCTTACTACCCTTTTTGTATAGCGGTCTCACTACTGACAATTTTAGTCCTTCCGGTATTTTTCCTGTTGTCAGGCATCCGTTAATTATAACGAGGAGGGCCAGTTTTACACTTGAAAAATTGTAGCGCAAATCCCTAATGCGAATTTGGTCTATCCCAGGCACTTTCGTTATTGACATTGGATTAATAATGTTCATCAGATCGTACTCATTTATTTCTGGTAGATGTGCTGAATTTACACAGTCAATTTGGTCAGCCGGTTCATCATTTACATGCACCGCTATCTTTTGCCTTAGGGCTTGTACGGTACTAATGAAACTGTTGTTGAAAGATTCGGCTAATTCCGTGTAGTTATCTAATGCTGGAAAATTCTTTCTAATTTTATCGTCAGTGTTAGTTTTTCTTTTCCTACCCATCAACTCATTCACGAGGTCCCATGCTTTCCTTGGGGTTTTCGCAGAACTAAATTTGCTAGTATAATGATTTCTTTTGGCTAATCTAATTTTAGCAGTTAACTTATTTCTTAGCACACGATATTCGGTTTTTAAAGTGGTATTACCCGGATTTTGTTTACATCTATGCCATAACCTGTCTTTCAAATGGGATAGTTCTAAAATCTCTTCATTAATCCAGACATTTTCGTGTTTTCTTTGCTTCAATTTTACATTTCTGACAGATATTTTATATATCTCTTTAAATTTATCAACGAGTAAGTCGTAAGCGGTAACATGGTCATGTACTAATAATGAATTCCAGTCATACATACTGATAAGATGGTCAACCTTTTTGTTATCTAAAATGGTTTTAAATACCCTCTGGTTTGACATTTCATTTTTTGGACTTTCACCCAATATTGCTAGTGCTACTAAATAATGATCAGCTACCTTTTGTTTAATTACCGCCGGCACTAATGTTGCATTACTAATTCTTATAACTATGTGATCAATGCATGACTTAGTTATTGTACTGCCATAATATTCCTCTCTTGTGTAATCGTGTATCACGTTCTCGAGCCCGAAGGAGGAAAGCGTGTCTAAATAGTTTGAAACCCCATACTTATTCTCGTTTAAGACATCTATGTTAAAGTCACCAGCCAGTATGATATGCTGGTTGCTATCAAATTGGCGCAATAATGGTGAGAGTTCCTCACAGAACATTTTTAAATTAGAATTAGGCGGTCGATAAACTGCGCATACAATATAAGAAATAGATGCCTTGTGAACAGAAATTGCGCAGAGTTCTGCATGGTCAAGGGAAACGTTAATTCGTTCCGACAAACAGCTATCATTTATAAACATCAGCAAACCTCCTCCCTTTTTTCTTTCCCGACAAAGACAGTACGAATGAAAACCAACCAAACTATATTCCACACATGCTTCCTCTTCGATGTTTATTTCACTTAGTATCAATACGTCCAGGGACGACAGCTTTCCAGATAACAGAACCAATAGTTCGTCCCAGTGTTTGCGTAAACTTCTAACATTCACGTGTATCAGACTCAGTTTTCGATCGCTATTATCGTTTTCTGCTAACAAGTGTGCGATAAGACTCTCCCATTCTTGAATGGTGACGAATGTGCTTTCCATTGTGTACTCTCGTCGTAAGCAGTCACACTCAAACGCCAATGTGTACACTGCCGAAATAGCTAATGCTATCTGAGACTGCGTCGTTAAATTAAACTCGCAGAAAATGTCGATTCTTATCTGTCAATCAGTACGATAGGGTCCCTTGGCTACGAGGACGTTGACAGAAACAACTCCAGTATAAGCAATCGAGGAAGAAAAAAAAAGAAAGATTGAAAAGGAAAAAAAAAAACGCAATTTCCCTACTACACAGGGGCAGTGGCAATGCTACGTTTATGCACTACAACAGTACTGTGAAAAAGCTTGCGAGACAATCAATCAATTATCTGTCCCGTATTTTATTTAAAAAAAATTAAAAAAACCGTTCGCTAAAAAAAAAAAAAAGAAACATCCAAGTATCTTTTTTTCTTTTTGTGGTGACCTTTTGCTGGAAAGTTGCACGGCCACACTGCCGATACATCACACGAAAAGACAGTCTGCAGGCAGTAGGGAGTTTTAGTATGGTGCCTGGATCGCGTCTTCGACTGGTGTGTTTAGCGTCCTATCCCGCCCATGCATCAAAAGTGGTCCCAATGTGGCAACAAATGACGCGAGTGTCATGCTGTTGCCTGTCGCGATCCTGGCGGTTGGCCGTAGAAATGCTGGCGAAAAGCACGAGCGAACGCGAGTGTCGCTGTCGTCACGGCGTCCCTTTAGGCGTCCCAACTTCCGGCTGCTTTAGCTTCCGTGAACTCTCAGAGTGGAGAGCGACCTGCAGCAGAACAGGCGTCTGCCACTTATTCCACAAATGTTGAGACGCCGCCAGGGTCGCGACCGGCGACAGCATGACCATTTTATGACGTCATCAGGCGGAAATCGAGGGACCATTCTTTTGGCCGCGGTAAACACACCAGTCGGAGACGCGTTCCAGGCACCATAGTTTTAGGGAACCATTTTTGCACATCTGATACGGTACGATGGGCCCTCCGGTACGAACTGCGCATGTGCGAGTCTTCTACGCTAGCGCATGCGCAGTTTGTACCGGACGCCCATCGTACCGTATCGAATGTGCAAAAGCGGTTCCCTAAAACTCCCTAGTGTCTGAGGCGTGTTTCTTCCCTTTGTCTGGAGATAATTCTGTTGTCGTTGTCCGCGGAGAAACTCCGTGTCTTTTGTACCATGCGCGAGCGGTGTGACTGCACACGTTGCCGCGCTGCTCGTACAGGAAAAAAGGAAAGGTGCTTGGGAAATGACGGCAAGGAGACTTTTGTTCGTTGTCGACCAAACTTTGTCAATAAAACAGGGATTAACAACCGAGGGAAAACGTGTTCCGCGTCATAGAAAATATTATTATTATTATTATTATTTTTTTGTTAATCGCAGGGTGACATTAATTGTAGATCGAGTTTTTAGTTCTGAGTGACGTAGGCCTGCGGGTGGGCAGAACTTTTTTTTATTATTATTAGAGTGCCGTTCCACGTGGACACAGAAGTGTGTATATGGTGGCTGAAAAAAAAAAATAAAGCTGTCCCATTCAAGATTGTTGTGTGGCGCGAAGTCAGTCTAGCTCGACCTGACTTCTCACGTCCCCGCCAGGGGTGAATTCTGCCCGGTGTTGTACGGACTGCTATCTGGCGCGGTTCTTAACGTGCCTGTACCGTTCGATAAATGTTACCTGGTAAGCATCGTGCGTTAACGTCTGACGGGGCTTTGCCACTTCAAATATCGCCTACAACTATGGTGAAATCCACTTGTAACGATAGTAAGAAAAAACCCGAAAATTCAATCCTTATAACCGAATATTGTTCTATCTGGACTGGGTGATGATAGTTTCGAGTCTAGAAACTCTAGAAACTGATCGTTATGAGCATTACATCATTATATGTGGTATAGTTATTACTAAATTGCACTGCGATGCATTTTATCTTATCATGTCGTAAATATAATTAGGTTCATACACAATCAAACAAAAAATCGAACAAGGTTTAACTGCAGACTTGCTTCTCTTTCTCGCAAATAGGATACACTAAAACAACACAGTAAATATTTCACGATCCTAAGTTCACTTCACCTCAGACGCGGGCGCACCGCTGCGCAGTCTCTCTTTGTAGCGGTCGGCTTTCCCACATCACAACGGCGCTTGCGGCGCAGCACCGCAGCCATCTGCAGGAGGACAGGAGAGGTGCCTGCTTCCCATCTGTGCTCCGTTCGCCAAGTGAGGTATGCTCTCCGCGCGCCGCCCTCCGGCAATCATCTCAACGAGTGCTTCAACACCACCCGCCCCTCTCCTCTTATAAAAAAAAGGGGAAAAGAAAATATGGAAGGAAAAAAAATGAAAAAGGCTTTCGAAGATGGAACAGCCCGCCATATTTCATGCTCCCGTACGTCGACCTCCTCAACAACGCGCGTCGGAACAAATTCATCCCCTCTTTGCGACACAGTATATCCATTTGAAAAATTTGTTTAGTTTTGAAACAAAACAACACACAAAAATTAGGGAAAGTTTCGGCAGCGCGGCGACGATAAAAACGGCCGAGTCAGAAACGCGATTTGGGGGAGAAGAGGGTTGCGCGTAAAGCTTCGCGCTGATGACACCCCGGCCCTCCCAAGACAATGGGACGAGGGACTGCCATTTGTTTGGATTGCCCCGGATTATCTATGGTTGCGCGAGGGGAGCTTTAGGGAAAGAGAAAAGGTATATAAAAGCTGCTTAAGACGGGAAGAGTCAGGGACGGCAGCGGATTAAGGCAGATGACGTTCGCCTTCATTGTTTCGGCCGTTTTTTTGTGTTTTTCTTTTTGCGTTAGGGAAAAGGGGGGTAGTGTGGAGACGATGAGCGTTTAGCGCCACTTTGTTCACGCCTCGAGTGGGGGAGTGAGGGTGGAAACGGGAGTATTAGGGAGAAGCTTCTCCCCAAGTCGTGAATTATGATGAGGCATATAACGCGCGGTGACACAAACGCGTACACTTGGGGTGGAGACAAATAGTATAAGGTAGAGGAAGAGGGGAAACGATAACAGTTTGCAGCCGGGGTGTCCTCCCTGAAATTGGGGGAAAAGGCGATGACAGTAAAAAGGGGAACAGTTTTAGGGAGGACATGGACGGTCCGGCGATGAGGATGTGTGTCTCTTTCCCGGTTTCAGCTTCCCTCCCTATGTCATCATCATCATCTCCTCGCCGTCTGCTGTTTGTCCCTTTGTGTTTTGGGGAAAGGGGAAGCGGCAGATGCGGTTCGTGTGTATAGTGGACGACATTTGAGGGAAGAGAAACGTATTTTGTATATTCTAGGGAGGGAGGGGTCTCGAACTATAGGACGGAGGTGTTTGGACGACGTTTCGTCGAAGCTGTATACTTTTCGGGAGGAACTAATTGTGCAAGTGGGGTTCGTTCTGCGCGGTGATTGAAACCAGGAGTTTAGGAAGGATCCCTTTCGTCTTGGTTTAGGCCTATGGTGTGTGCCGGACCGCTCGTGAATGCCGTATTAAATGTTTTTTTTTTTCTTTTTTTCTTTTTTTTTTTTTGTAGATTGTATTGAAACCAGCGCGAGCGCTTGTGTAGTTGGAGCAAGGTATTCGTTGTCTTTTTACATCTCACAGGATGTTTCCACTCCGAAGCCGGACGCGATCGTTTTGATTGTTGGGAAAATACGAACAGGTTATCAACAAACTTCTAAACCATAAGTGCAATTGTGACGCCCAGCTTAACAAAGAACAAAAAAAAAAAAAAAACATTGATAAATGTTTTGCTACCAAGATTAATTCGTCTATCCTTCCACTGTGGCCAATAGTTTTTTTGTTTTTTTTTTGCCGATTGCGTCAATTTACGGTAATGTGCGAATAGCGTGGTGTAGCTATACATCCGTTCTAGATGAGAACGTTCGCGAAACGAAGAAACAGTTAAAGCTAAGCGTACATATCCGTATCTTTTACGATTCCGCTCGAAAGAAAGCGGGAGCCCCCTCCCGAAGGAGAGAGCTGCCACCTACGCACCGAGATATTGGGTTCACCGAAGCAGCAGAAACGGCCGTCAACGCTGTTTCGAAGGCTGCCCGCGACTATAGATGGCGGCAGCCAACCCTCCCAATAGGGGAAAACCTCGAGGCTGCTCGCGTCCAGCCGTTGTAACTACGCAAAAGCTGTCGGCGTCGAAGCCATTGGATTTTCGCTGAGATGTGTTCCCTAGTGAAGTGTTTGGAAGGGGTGTGGTTTGCGAAGTCAGAAGAAAGATGCGAACACTGGTCAGCACAAAATATAGTTGTAAACAAAACAATTATGTTCGTGAAGCTTGGCTCTTTGTTATCATTTAGTGAAAATTCAATTTGGTTTTTCTTTAGTTTTCACTGATCTCCATAACCCGGAGTGGAGGGTTGCTTTTCATTTCACTCGTTCACTTTCATTATAGTTCCGTCAACTCGGAGTTACCACAAGCCTCGCGCCCCTTTGTCACGACGAAGAACGCCGTCGGATTCGAAAAGGACATGGCGTTTCAGCCGGGGCGTTTGCGGGAAGACGACTTTCAGGAGGGCGTTAGTCCTGCCGTCCCAATTGGTTCACTCCCCCCACCTCACGACGGACCGCGCGAGGTACGCCGCGAGCCAACTGGATATCCAATCCAGTGGCGCGTGATTCTCACATGACTTTCGGAAGGGGCTCAGCGACGCGTGAGGCGACCAGTCACGTGGTACGTTCACAAACGCTAGATTGGCTGGGATGTGGTTCGTAGCGTTCCGCTACAGTTCGTGGTAAGGCGGGACAGAGTTGTAGGAGTCGCATCTCCCGAGCACGGAAGACGAAAGGCGAGGGTTTCTCCTGGCCTAATCTCCATGGCAACCTGGCGCCACCGTTCCCTGTGTCAACAGGGGGAGATCCTCCGTGCTCATCTGACAGATGGCTCGCCTACAAACACACACTGGGCGCGTCGGCCCGTCCGCGCTCGCTCCGGAAACGGGCCGGGCAGCGCGACGCGCGTCTAATGCGTCTCGGGTTTTTGTGTCTCCAGTTATACCGAATAAGCCGGTTTAAAGAAACGGTTTTGTTTTTCTTAAGGTCAAGATTGGCTTTACTTCGAGAAATCTGCCGCGTGTATCGGCCAACGAACTGTTTACAAACGAGGCCTGAAGATTAGTTCGCGCTGTGAGTCTAAACATATTTTCGGGCTCGTCAGTTGGTGAGACCAAACAGGTGTGACTGTTTATGCAAGAACTCCTCTTTCTTTGCTTGAATAAGTACGATGCGTGAGTAAAAACATAAATAGAGGAAACTCGAAAACAGGCAAAAGGGAAACCCGCGCCCATTTAGCGCAAGGTTGATACGCCGCCTGACGTGAATTTTTAGAACTAGATCGGAATGTCCCAGAAAGTTGGCCATGAACGTTACAGAACTCCATGAAAATCGGCTGATAAAACAGATTGTGCGTCCGAAAAACGAAAACGCTGCTACAAGAGGTTGGCCCTGTTGGAATGACCTATGTTCTGTCATGACTTCCACTGTGCAGGGGTTTGCAAGCACGGCGTCCCGACTATAGTGCCCCATGCGTGAAACCACGTGCAGCATGCGCGTGAAGGTGACTTTGGCAAGCTTGAAATTGCGCGTGCTTCCTTACACGAGTAGAAACATGGCGGCGGCGAGACGCCCTGTTTGCAATCGTCTATACTCCATCTCACGAATGTCTGCAGTAAAGCCAAAGGCAAAGGCGTGTGAGCATAGCTCAGAGGAAGGCGTTTGTTTGTACGAGAACTCGTGCATAGGAGCCACTTTCTAAAGCCACGCGCTCGTGTCCGTGCCTTACCTCGCAAAATGGCCTCCGAGATTTTCCGCGCGCTGGTTGCGCTCCTCAGGCCATTGCATTCGCCGATAGAGACGATTACTGCGGAACGCTTGGTGGCTCTCACGACCGAATCCAACAATTCAAATCAATTGTGCGACTCACCTCTCTCTGCAAGATACAGACCTCTGGCAAGGAAGACGTAGATCGAAATTTGAATGTTCATCTTTGCAAAGCGCGAAAGGTGTAAGCAAATGTTCCTGCACGTAAGTGAAGTTCAGAAAGCTGTTCTGATGCCTACGATAAAAATATTTCCATGCCTGTCCCGTCGGCCCAGACGGTATCCGCTGCGTGAAAGATATAAATTCGGACTAAGTCTTGCATTCTGAGCTGACAAGCGAAACTGCGCAAAGACTGGAGCAGCGAGTAAAAATTAAGAATCAACAGTGATTGACTTACGTTTCTCTATTCTGATGATGAGAACAATCAAGGTGCAAACCTCATGCCGCGGGCTTACACTTGAGAGCGTGATCTGAGGTGATGCTATTTCCGTTCCTGGTTTGGTTCTAAGCGCCGCGTGCGGAGACCTAGAGAACTGGCTCTGCTTGGTTTTCCTGTTAGGCAGCCGAGCGTTTGGACAGGCCGAAGCAGAGCGCACGAAAAATCACGGAGGCCATGCTTGCACTGCAAATGTTCGTGAGGTGGAGTATGGAGAGTGCAACAAAGACCGATCTCGTGATGCCGTCGACAGATTTACTCGATTTGTTTCCCGATATTCGCGAAACGTGAAAACGAAATCCTCAATGGTGGCACGTGTATGTGGCAAATGTGTCACGCACTGTAGATACACGGGGCGTATGCATCTGACCGCGACCGACTGCGTTGCAAGTACCTGTGATAACTTACGACGAGAAAACACGCTTGTGCACTGGCGCCACCTGTCAGGTAGGCGTGGAATTACTCCAGATCTGCGTAAAACCAGACCGAAGATTCTTAGTCTTTGCGATATCAAAATTTCGCACTATTTATGAGAAGTTTTCGCTTATAACAATGTGAGATTTATTTCGAGCTCACGGTAAACGTATTACGTGTAAAAAGTTAGGAAACTTGAGCACGCAGATCGAAAGTATTCCAGGGATTTTCTATAGATGGCCCCAGTGTGTTATCTCGTCGTTAACAGTCATACGCGTTTGCGACGCAGTCCGGCACACTTCAATATGTGTGAAATATTTATGGGAAAACTAACTTCTGGCCGTCTGAAGGTCCATAATGCAAAGCGTTCCCGAAAAAAAACAAAAAAAAAAAAACACCCCCCCCCCCACACACACAAAAAAAAAAAAAAAAAAGAAAAACATGTTTTTCGGCCCGGGTAATTGAACTATGCTAATAAGCTCAAACTGCGTGAGATGTGACGCTAGCGGTTGGGATCGGACGCGAAAGTTTTAGCGCTACCTGGATCAAAAAATAATTGAGAAATACGAAATTTCCTTATGAGCTGACGTCAATCTAACCCTAATATCTTCAAAACAAGAACTTACACTATGGACGCCTGTGGGGTTTATATAAGTGAAATACATTTGTCAGAAAGAAAGGGAATACTGTTTTCTGTTTTTTGCTTACAGGTTTTTTTCACTGAAGTAAATGCTACAGGCGCCTAAGATGTCATTTCTTGTTTTGACGATGTGAGGCTTACACATAAAAATGTTTCCTCTTTCTTGATTATTCTTCGATCCGGGTAACGCATGGCTTAAAAATTCCGCGTTTTATCCTAACCGCTAGAGTCACATTTTCACGGAGTTCCAGCTTTCTGTGATGCATAGTTTATGTACCCGAGTCGGAAAATACGGTTCTCTTTTCTCGGGAACGCCCTGTACATTTGATTTCAAAGCAACGTCCCCCACTCCAAAATGAAATAATAATAATAATAATAATAATTAAAAGAAAGGTTGAGCGATCTAATCGAGGTTTGCTGTTTCTTTTAACAATTCCCTGGTGTAGTATTTGATTAACTACAGAAAATGACTACTCTGATTAAAAACAGGACAACAAAACGGAAATCCTAGTCACGACATATGAATAACCCAGAATTGTTTCTGAATCGGTGCCAGTGTGTCGCGAATGAATTACTTCAATATGAAAACTAAATAACACGAGAGAAACAGACAACCAATCTCCTTCAATTACCAAAAACCAACCTTGTATTTAAGGCAGTGGTTGTCTTTTTCTCGCCCTACGTTTCTTTTTTAGCTTCCACATTGAAGTAATTCATTCGCGACGTGCAGGCATCGATTCGATAACAATTCTTAGTTATTCAAATGTCGTGACTAGAATTTTTGCTTTGTAGTCCCGTATTTAATTAAAGTTCGTGCTCGTTCTCATTTGTGTCCCCTAGTTGCATACTTCCTTACCTGCAAAACAAGGGTCGTACTTTAATTTCATATAAACTCTTTCAAAGATTACTTCTTACGGTCAATACAAAAATACCGCAAAAAAAAAAAAAAAAAAAAAAAAAACACCAAGATGCTTGCAAGTCTACAACTCATGCTAGAAGTGATATGATAATCACTTCCAAGTCTTGGAATTCTGGCGGTGTTTTTTGCGCACGCCACTTTGCAGTATTTTCCGATCGACCGTAAGTGGGCTTAATTTTTGAAGGGGTCAATACACTTTCGTAACGTTTCGAGTTCTAGCATCTTCGTTCAAAAAGGGTAACATATAGTGGTCGAGATACCGCAGTGGCAAGTAGGGGTGTTGCGAATTTTTGTCGAATTTCACAGTTCGGTTGGTTCGGAGAACCTTCGAAATTTTAGCCAAGTTGGACGAAGTTCGTCTTATGGACAGTGTTGCCAGACTTCTACACAAAACCTCATAAATTTTGCGAACCAAGTAATTTATAGTGCATTTGAATGAATGAATATTTGTCCCCTACGAGCGCAAAAATCGTAGTTTTAATGCTTTAGTTAAGGCATTAATTCGAGACGATGAGACAATGTTTTTCGAATAGTGCACTTTTCCTTTACCACGTGGCGTCAACGTGATCTCGAACTTTCGCGCAAGCGCACAAAAGTCAAACTTCAGTCGAACTTTTGTCAAACTCCGCGTTAGAAGTTCGAAAAAATCTCGAACCTGGTTTCGAACCTTGTCAGATACGCGACATCCCTACAGATAATTACTTACTGGCATCTACGGCAAGAGAAGCAGGAAAAGCCAGCCGTCTGCAAAGAGCGCGGCATATCATGGCGGCGGCCCTGGCGGCAACGATAATACAGCTGCTAGAGCAGAGACCCCTGCCTCCCAGTGCTGTTTGCACAGAGGAGCTACGGGACCGTGATGCCGTCGTGCGCACCGACGAACCAGAAAATTCAGCCAGTTCGCTGATCGCGCGGCGAAGAACAGGGCAAAAGAAACAACACAGAGGAGAGCAACTTGTCGACAGGGCAAAGGATTTTCTGTAGAGACGCTTGTTATTATCTTGAATTAATTAATTAATCAATAATAGGTTGATTGATTGATTGATTGATTGATTGATTGAGCTATCTAATCTAGTCAGGTGAATGTGTTCTCTTTTCTAATTTCTTGTGTTTATGTTGTTGACCTATAGATAGCGAATTATCCTCCTTTCTGTATCTTTTTCGTGAAAAGGTGTAGAAGCCAGAATGCTTGATCAATTTTGAAGAACAAGAGGGAATGAAGGCAGAAACTCCAACGAAACTCGACGTGAAGACGGGAAGAGAAAAGAGGGTAGCAGACGAGAAGAAATATAGCCGCAGGAGCCTGAACTTCCTTCCGTATACTGTTCTACCGATTGTATGTGAATGCTGCCTGTACGACTCATCACACTCAAGAATATTGAACTGGCATATTTCTAAGATTTCAATCTTGTTTTGATTATTCTGATAAACCCAGAAAGCATAATTTGCTACGCTTGGTTACAGAACACTTTGGGTGTTTCCGTTTCGTTGTATGCACGACGCACTAGTGCACCGACTGGGTTCATAAGATGGATCCAGAAAATAAACGCTTTGTCTCTTGGAAACCAGCTCCGCGCCGGTTGTCATCTGCTGCTACAGGCTCCTTTGAGTCGTAAGTATCTTTCTACTCGCACTACCGTTTGTCTCTTTGGCATGGCGTCAGGTTGCGGATCGCACGGTCCGGGGTTTGATTCCCGCTGCTCCTCTTGTTAAATCTCGCTAATTACGATAAAGTTTGGAAAATTATGACTAAGCATGCTTCGTGTGCTTTTCTATGGCCTGCTATGGACTGCGTATGCTTTATGTTGCCTTAACCTGCGTGTAACGGCTTTCTTTTACGCTAAAACGTAACGCTTTTAGCGTAAAATCCAGCCCTAAAACACATCACATAAACCCAGAGACTGCAGGTAAAAATGGCAATAACACTAAAAGGTTTTGAACTTCGTTTCATACTGTTCTACCGGATTTTCGAAACCCTTCAGTGTTTGTTTTGTTTTTGCTTGCAGTCTCAGAGTTTATGTCATGTTCAATTTGAACCCGCTCGATTGCGCCCTTCTATTAACTTCACTAAAGCACATTTTGTGTACAACTTAATTTTACACTCCGAATCAAAGCACGCGAGTTAGTTTATAACAAACACGCAAGAAAAGACAAATCGCTCGAATAATGGTGTTGAAAAAGACGACCCTGTTGTCGTGCCAGAAAGCCCGAGACCACCGCTTCCCAGATCGATCTTCTCGGTAGAATGCGACATTACGGCCGACATCCCAGTGTCCTCGTCTGAACTGTGGGTTTCTGTGTAGCGGTTCCTTTCAGTCCCATCACATAATTTGCATCTCAAACTCTCTCTGAACGATCTCGACAATCGAGCGGACAAATGACATTGTCGTTTTCGGGCCCGTTGCGCCCAGCACACCGTAGGAGACGACGGCAGATACTCTAGTGCGCGTGCGCAGTGGACGCGCGCACGCGGCGGCAACCCATTCGACCGAAACGCCCTCTCTCGCTTTTGTTTGCAAACAAGTGCGGCCTCGCTCGTCGGTCACGCAACCATTGTTTCTCTCCTTCCGCAGGTCGGCGCTGCTGCACGCAACGCGCACGCCCCACGTTGGGCGCCACTTTGGGAGGCACGTGTCTTAAGACGTCATTAGCGGCACGTGCGCAGGCGCAGTCGCGCCTCCGGTGCGTGCCGTCTAGTAGCCACTTTCCCAAGCTCTTTCTGAGATTGAGTTCGTGCCGACTTTAACGCGTATCGTAGTCGCACACACGAGAGATTTGGCACAGCACCGAATGGAACTACTGATTTTTTTGCGCTGTTTTTGCTCGCTTTATTGATTTCTTCTTTATTTTTTTTAGGTGTGCGCGTGTACGCCTCATCGCGTGTCTCTGGTCCGTGGGAGACATACGATAGTATCTGCTAATGTGTTTTGGAGGCGGAACGCTGTTTCGAGCTGGTTGCCGTTACAGTGGATCAAGTGCACTCGTTTCACCTTGCGATGGACCGAAAATGACGTCACGAGTCGTCGCAGCCAGTTAGACGTCATGTGGGCGTCACGTGGCTCTAGCGAGGGGCGCTGCAACGCGCGGGGACCGTAGTGGCGTGACGCACGCATTGGGCTTGATTGGCTGGGATCGCTCGTAGTGCTCTCTGTGGTCCATGTTATTAGCTGATGTGGCTGCCGCTTTAGTTTTGTTTCGATATATACTATGCTCACCTCTGGGTTCGCTGTGATCGCGGCTACGTTTGTAGGAACAAGTGGTCGAAGAGGAGGAGAGAAGTTTGTTTTGGTGTGGGAAACGAAGGAACGACATGTAGGCTTCATTTGTATAAGTGTGCCTCTGAAGCTCGGTTCGTCCAGCCCGAGTTCTATTGTGGGAATGAACGTCAGATCGATTGGGAACTTTTCTGTCGGGGGTGTTTGTTTGAATGGTGAACATAGTATATACGACAGCAGTGTCGTGCTGTATTACCAGAGGTGATTGTGGGATTTCAAACTTCCTCATTTCATAGTATCTTTGAATAATAATAAGAATGAGCAGCATAGCGTGCACAACTACACTAGCACGTTCACAGAATTTATAATAGCTTTTTTTTCGTCGTCCGTAGTTTTTGTTTAACCGGGTACGTATACACCCTGACTAACGATGTGTTTGAATTTCTTGTTCACCGATCTTGCGACTTCTCGCACCGGCAAGAGATTTTTTTTATTGATCCCACGTAGTACGCTTATTACGGATGGACGGTGAGTGTTATATATACCCTTTGTATGTGTCGGTAGTCCTATACTTACCTATATATTTTAGTGACGAGTCCAAGCTCTCCTAAACGTCTTCGCTTTTTTTTTCCAATGAACTGCACACATTTATTTTTCTTTGTTCTGGATTTGCTGTGTTATTCGTCTAGAAACAGAGGGAGAGAGGAGACGAGAGTGTGCGGGGAATTCACAACACCGAGCTCCGACTGGAATAATTGGTAAGTAGACGCAGGGCTAACTGCCTTTGTCTCCGTTCACTGTTGTAACGCGTTCGAACGCCGAGCGCCAGCATCCGGCGTTCGACGTTTCCGTTCAAACGCGTTCGGACTCAGTAGAATTCAAAGGCAGCTAGGTTTACGCGTACTTACGAATCCTTCCCAACCGGAGCTCTGATATATTCTAGGGGCAACTGACCATGACTTGGCCAAATTTGATTTATTTATCGACATATCGATCTCGGTGTGTGTTAATCTCTTCCTCTCGTCACACAGTCTTTCGAACACAAGTCCCGCGTATTGCGCAGAACATCGTAATGAGAACGTGTTTGAACGCGAGCAATGTTCGACCAAGACGACCTATGCGTTCGCATCTATTCGAGGTTTGAATAGAGCATATCAGGCAGTGTGTGGGTGACCAAGCTCTTATCCCTTACGCTGAAATAGCGGTGAACAGGAATTAAAAACTCGTCAAAAAGAAAGAAAAAAAAATGTTAGAGGGATGAAGAGCGAGAATATCCCATTTGGCCCTGCTCTCGACTTCACTTCTTTTGTGAAAGCTAAGTTCTTTTTTCTTTTTGTTTTGCCAAGCGTAGAAACATAAAATGAGAACAGAACTTACTTTAAAGAGAACTGAAGAGCCTGCGGTAATAAAGGATAAAATAATCCAACCGAACTGCAGAGTGGCGTTGGATGGTTCACACCAATCCCTCGACAGCTTTTGAAGTGTGCCTCCCTCAGGGGCGTCAAAAACCGCGCGATTTCTGCGCACACACACACGCGCACACACGCACGGACACACTAACACACACAATTTTGCGAGCGCGGTGGTAGCGTGGCTCATCTCAATCGCAATCCTGTTTTTGCAAGAACGAAAAGAAAAACACAAAATAAACGAAACACAAAACGTTCAAAGACGAATGAAACACACATAGCATACATGCCGGAAAAGAAGAGACGGAGCAGCGCGCCAGCAGCGTCAAAAGTGCGAACTCCTTCAGGGCGTGTGGGGGTGCTCTTTGTTCTCGACGAGTGTTTCAGGCTCGGGACAGAGCTCTTGGGCGGTAAAGATCCGCGCTTTTGCAGATGGAGTTACGTTCGCGTGGATGTACGCGGCTGTGCGGGTATATGAAGACGAGCGTTCAAAACGTGAGCGCGTATATGTGTGTTTGCACATGCGTGTCAGGTCTTTAGGGAGAGCCACGCAAAGAACAATGGGTGACGAGGTAGTTTCGGGAAAGGAGGGGGGGGGGGGGGAGTGAATAGAGTTTGGGGAAGCTAGCGCAAAGTGGGACATTCGCAGCGGGAAGGGAAAAGCTCTTGGGGAAAGAAGTCCCGGCTCTTCTTTCGTGGCTTTTGTTTTTTGGAGAGCTCGTACTTTTGCTTCGACGCGCCCGCGTGCGCGGAAGGGAATCGATGTTGGCTATGGCGTTACGCATCTGTTCCTCTTCTCTGCTCCGTAAAGGGCGTGAAATTTGAGGGGTAGGGGGTCGCCGCGCCTTTGTGGTCGGTCACTCGCGCGACAACTTTTTGGCAGGCTGTAGAGCAGCGGCTTCCGGTAATGGTGTGAGGATGAGGTTCATTGTGTTGCGCGCAATTTTGTTCGTGGTTTCGCGAGTGAAAACGAGGAGCCATGTCTGGCTGCGTGTTTGTGCGTGATCTGAATGTCCGCGTACGTGCGTAACTGTCAAGTGCTTTAATGCGTAGCACCGCTTATTCCATCGTTTTTCATGCTTATTTTTCTATTTTCTTTGATTTTCGCTGCACTTGGTGTTGCAGTATAGAAACACGTATATTTCCATACGCGTTTTTTTTTTTTAATATTTCTTTCAGGCTTGTATCATTCGTACAGTTTGGAGTTTGTCAATTTTTAAGCCAAGCCTATTTTGTGGCAAAATTAACACCTCGATTAAACGAGACAACAAGCGTTGCCACTTCCAGTGAACACCTCTTTGACTCTAGATAATCTCACATTAAATATTTAACTGTCGAGTAACTCTGTACAATTACCGACAATCGATCGCAGTGCCAGGTTAAATTGGTTTCAGAAAATTGCAACCATCGTATGGCTCTCTATTTTATTGCACCACAATGCAGCTGCAACTAAATTGCAACTATCGTATGGTGGCTATTGTATTGCAGCTTATATTGCTCTCGCCTCAGCGAATACTGAATAAAGACCCCTTTAAAATCGTCCAATAGCGGCTGTGTCGGTCATTCGAAGGCACCGTGTTTTGAATATGCACTTTCAGCGCGCAGTTAACACGAGTACGTGCTGCGTCAGGGTTTGGCGTACATTCGGATCCAATCGCACGCTTCGCGCAGCGAGCGATGCACAAAATATGGCGACCGCCAGTGTTGCTCGACGATCTTTTGAAAAAGCGATTTTTCGGGCGAGTTCTCCACAATTTATTGTCGTTTGGCGGCGAATGAGATTGCTGCGTTAGTCGACGAGAACGTCGAAAAACGAATCGCAAAGGTTATAGGTCACGCCCCGTGTTTCTTAGGTTGTCTGTGACTAAAAAAACAGCAAAAGCACTATACACACAAAACGACTCGTCGTGTCTCCCTCCTCCTCCTTCTCTTTGTTTATTGTCGCTCTGATTGGCCAACTGCCACGACCAATCGCCGATGCCAAACAAGCAGCAGGAGGTCGCACCGAGAAGAGAAATAGAGAAGCAGAAAAACAAACAAACAAGGCAAGCAAAACTTCGACGAAGCTTGTTTCGACGGTGACGTCCACATTCCTGCGGTCTTGAGTACCAGGACAGAGCATCCACGTCCGCACCTGACCACGAACACTCTCGAGGAGGAAAAGAGCTCTTCCGTAGCGTCTCCTGCAGTGGACCATCTTTTCCCCTTCGTCCTTTCCTTTTTTTTTTTTTTTTTTGCTTCCTCTTCAAGTCCTGCAGGGTACGCAGGTTCCACTTGAGTCTCCAAGTCACCGCATGATTGACAGCCGGTGGATCTGGAATGGCGAAAAAGGACGACTGATCGAGAGGTCATTGAGAAGTGCTCTGTTGGCTCTTACCGTACCAGCAACGAAGGTCCGCTTAACTTTGTCTTTAACTTTTCTTAAACGACTTGTTTGTTGTATTTAGGAGATCTGTGTGACTCCCCTTGGGCTTTTGTCTAAGTAGCGTCTTATTTTTGTTGATTTTCTTTTATTTCTGTCAACCGGGGTGGTCTGTGAGTTGAAGTGGTTTCGGGGAATGCTGAACGCGAACTCAAGGCTTCCTCAAGGCGCATATCCGAAGAACAACGACAAAAGCTAGGTGGGCCCGGTGTCTTTTCTTTTTTGTTTTCTTTTCGTTTATTTTGTTATGAAGACTTACCCTCTCCAGTTTCTTCGAGGTTAGAGGGGCGTATGTTTATTTGAACGGCCGTGTGCATGCATGCACCTGACCATATATTTCTGCGTGTTGCGTGAAAGGCGTGGCAATTACGGCATTCGAATCTTCACCCGGTGAGAGCTGAGTTCGCCAATCGACCTTTACATTTTTGACCCTATTTTTATCAGTGATGAGTTTTTATTTTGGGGGTCAACAGGTTCGCCTGCGTGGCCAATTTCCTCGAAGGTTTAGTAAATTTATATTTGAAGATGACCTTTAAAAAATAATAGAATTCGAATATGTCAAAGTTGGCCGTCTGTTGAACAAATCCGCTCACTTACTAAATATTGTTCTCGTGTAAGCTTGCACTGATTTTCTCATAGAATCATAACCATGCAACTCACAATCTCGCGTCGAGTAGAAGTACTACATAGAGGCATCCTATCGTCCTAACATTTTGTAACCAGAAAACGTTTTCCCAGTCCCATAAATACATGTCACCCCTTTGGAATCACGTTCCATGCTGCCACTTCTAAACTTAGCAGATTTAGGCGCGATAGTATCTAGTTCATTTCACATGAACTTGTCAAGCTGTGGTAATGTTCCAGTTATAATATTTTTAGTGTCTGATTTCGGCTTCAATGTTTGTTCGTTTTTCTTTTGCACCACACAACATAACCTATGGTGCGTATTTTCCGGAACTTATAATTGAAAAAAAATCGGCGGATGTTTTTCGGTGTTTATTTATTGTTTACACACCGGTGTACCTCGGTTGGACGACTTGTGACGAAACAAAAACGTTGATTAGCGGTGAAAAAAAATTAATATTGCACAGAAACACTTTAGAGTTCCAATTTTATACGCTCTTCTTCACTTGCGAGCATTTCTTTTTGCACTTGATTATTATAATAGATGCAAGCATACTTTGAGAGGCTTGCATCCTTCATAGCTTTTCAGATCGGGCGTTTCGCAGGGTTCTAACCCATCGTCTCTGCTTTTTAAAATATTCGTGAACGATATGTACTCATGCATAAATTTCTCAAAAATGTTACAATTCGCCGATGACGTTAAGTCTTATCGAGCTATTGTTGACATTTCTGAATGCGATAAGCTACAGAAAAATATTAGAACATTGGCAGATTGGTGCAAGGACAGCAATTTGGTTCTTAAGCCGGCTAAAACAAAAGTTACTATATCTTTTTCGAGAAAACAGTTTTTTAACACCCTTGACTACATTTTGAACAATGCTCGACTGAGCGCTTTTCAATTGCACGTGATCTAGGAATCTTCTAAAACAGTGAACTGATAGTCTGTGATCATGTGCTGGCATATTTCAGCAATGCGTGTTACCGTACTCTGGGCGCGATTACCAGAATGACGCGTAATTTCAGAGGGTGCACTCTAAAAAAAGCCCGTGAGTCCACTTTCCCCCAAAACACTCAGAGAGCCATTCACTGTAACTTACGGAGGCAGCTCAGCGAATGACGATGACGAAACGTATGTTTAGACCAAAAAAACGCAGTCTGAGTTGTGACATCAAGCAATGCAAAACGTCACGCTTGCATTGCTTAATGTCTCAACTCAGACTGCGGTTTTTGGTCTAAACATGTTTCAGCATCGTCATTCACTGAGCTGCCTCCGTAAGTTGCGGTGATTGGTTCTCCGAGTATTGTGCGGGAAAGTGGACGCACGGGCTTTTTTTAGAGTGTACTGTCGCTTATATATATATATATATATATATATATATATATATATATATATATATATATATATATATACATCGATCCCTCATCCTGTCTAAACTGGATTTCTCCAGCATTGCTAGGAACCGTTTAAACCAGACAAACTCGAATGAGCTTGAAAATATTCAGAAGTTTTTTTCGACTGCTTTACGATAGTTATTTTAACGCTCGAATTCATTTCAGCCATGAGCAGTTGTTGAAGATTTCAAACCTGTACTGACTCTCCGGAAAGGGGCAGGCGGGAGACTTTTTTATTTTTACACAAATGTCTCTGCGGTTTTATCGATTGCCCCCAAACTAACCTCATCCGTGTTCAGTGCTGTACTTGGCAGGACTGTCCGCTCCCATCCTGTTTTCGGTTCCTTTGGGCCAGCATATTTTAACACGCCCGAAGTATATTTTTTTCTTTGCGAGAAATTTTTAGTATGCGGTTTTTGCTAATGCTTTTATAATGTAACGCTTCTGTGTATCAGTCTTTTTAGCATAGTGTTACTTTTAGCTTTATGTACTTCTTTTCATGTACATTTATATTTTACGTTTTTGTTTCTTTATATTATGTATGTGTTTCGTGTGCCTGCTTTTCATGGAACCCTAGGCATGTACATCTCAACACTGCACGCTTATGTAGGCTCACGGAATGTTTAGGGGCACCGGAAAAGTGCAGTAAATAGATAAATAAATAGCAGCACGAAAATGCCCTCTCCATATTTGCGCTGGACATGGGAACTTTTAAAATGTCCAGTATGGCTTGGAACTGTAATGGTAAATGAAGTTTTTCATAATAACACGGGATCAACGGCGCTATTCACGGCAGTGTGTTTTTGATATTTGAATTTCTTGCCGATTTTTTTTGTTTGTTTTGTCAGTTTATTTTATTTTTGTTTGCTTTGCCCCTCCCCTCTACAATGCTTCGGCGCTTGAGGGTATGTACAATAAATAAATGTACAATAAATAAATAAATAAATACCGGTAACAAAGAAAATCGGATTTTATATAGATCGCCAAGCTTGCGCTCGTCTCAGACGACCAGCAGATAGATAATTTCATAAATCTCAAACCCTCGGGCGCAGCTCCATTATTGAGCATTTTGTCACCAGCAAAAGTTTATCATTTTCTTTTTAGGTTAAATTTGAAAGTGCACAGCACATAACCCCAGTTAAGACTGCAGAATGCGTACAAACGGAAATTTCAGTAACTAAAAGGCCAATCCCCCCCAAAACGATGCAGTCGCACACAAATGTCTGTCGCTCTAGGATAGGCATGCTGCGTCTTCCCTCTACCAGAAGGACTGTAACCCTCGCTAACAGCTCAGTAAACTCTGTCTGAAACCGCGTGATCAAATACGCAGTCCAGTTATGGCCACGTCATTGGATCGAGCTGGTCCATTCTGCATGCACCAACAGAGTGTTTCCAAACAGGCCCGCTTTGCCCACACCAGGTGTGGGCACTGCGCGTGCGCAGAAACCAAATTCGGGAGGAGGGAAGCCTTTGCGCATGCGCAGTACCGACAGCAGCACCATCGCAGTGGAGGGACGTAAGTGAGTTGGGTTGGTCTATGAGCAAAGCTACCAGGCCTTATGATGGCCGGTGCGACTGCATTGGCTCGAAGAGACTAGTCACTCCCCACCCTTATTTTTAATTTGGGTTTAACTTAAACTCACAGCGCGAGGCGTCTGTAGAGCCGAGGTCCATGCCGAGCACACCGCCAGGTCGAGTCAAGCCAGGCCAAGCCAAGGGATGTCTCCTGGATTGTTTGCTCTAAGGGAAGGAAGAGAAAAATTGAAAACGAAGTAAACTGACCGGCGCCTTGGATTTTGAATGGCGATAAACGTTAACGTGCAACATGTGAAACCCAGCCATCTGGTGATTCCATTGCGTTAGTTCCCACCAAAGCGGATCTAGAAGCATCTTGCCAAGATACACATGACCCCCCAAATCAAAGGGGGCGAGAATTCCCAATAGGCTAGGTTAAAATCCGACAGTCAAACAATTCCTGTCTCACACAAATAAACGCACCTTAAGGGTTCCTGTAAAAAAAAATGTAAAAAGTATATGATAAAACTTTACAAGCAATGTAGCCCCAAGAAACAAGCAATCGAATAAGACGAATAACCAACATTCCCCGCGCGTTTTTCAATGGCAACCCGATGATCGTGCCCTGAATATAGATTTCACGCTGGATGTTTGCCTATGTACACACGGCAAGGAGCGCGTTCTTGAAGCCTCAAGGTACACACGACAACGGAGCGACCGACTATGGCGGCCCCCCAAGGCGTCAACAAGGACCCGACCTTTATTTCACTTTTTTCTCCCTCCGCTGTTATCCATCTATCCGTCCATCCATGGGAAGCTTTAGCCTCGCAGGCTACCCAAAAACGGACCACCAGGTGTCGCCACTTCCCGCCCAACCTACCAACCGCCCCGACGCTCTTCCCCAAAACCATAAAAGGGATCGACCTTTTCCGCGCGTTCACTGTCAATCTTAGAAACAAATAGGCAGCTGTGTTTGTGGTTGACTCTTGGCCCGTCTGCTACGAGCGCTGCAGTTCGTGAGGCTCGAATAGCCGGGATAGATTTTGGCCCGTTTAAACATAACCTAACCCCCTCTCCCCAACCAAAACTTACAAAAGAAAAAAGGAACAACCAAACAAAAACTTAAAACTAAACTAAAAGTTACCATAAGTGAGCGTCTCCTCCGTCCATAGCGCACAGCCGTTAAAAGTGCAGACGGTCGAGGTTTTGGAAGGGGGGGGGGGGCTCAAAATCCCCAATTCAAACACATACACACCGGACGGGGTGGTCTCTGTGGTGCTTCGATTTGGGACCGAAGACCAACAAAAAGAGTCACAAAGAGAGTCACAAAGGGGGTCACAAAGACCGGCATAAAGAGGGCCCGAGACCACGTGCGGCTTGTCGTTTTTGCGGCCTCCCCTTTCTTCTTGTGGGGCGGATGGCTTCGTGTGGTATACTACACTGAGGCTGGCTGCTTCAAGTCCATATCCGAAGCGTCCTCCGAGTCACGTACTCGTATTCCCCGGGACCACCTGTCTTGCGCTGACTTTTGGGTGGAAAACGACGACGGCTATATTTGGTGGGCGGGAATTGAAGAGACCGACCGACGGTAGTATTGTGGTGGGTTCTCGTGGTTGTTTTTTGTGGCCGGGCTGGTTCTGCTGCGAGCTGCATAAAAATCTGTTGTGAATGGCGCGTGTTTGTGCTGGAGGTGGCGGAGGAAGAGAGCAGATTTTGGCTTTAGATGCCTTTTAGGTTACATTGAGAGAATGGGTGGGGGAGTTTGATGGGTCTGAAAGCGTTTGTTGGGGGTCATTTGGTTGGACAATGACTTCTACATCCAGTATGGCTCCTTTCTTGGTTGCGGTGTGTGACTTTCACACGCGCATTTGCAGTTTTAAGCTGACTTCCTGTTTTCGATGTTCGAAATTTGATGACAATAGGAAAAAAACGAAAATACCTTTTTTAATATAAAATAGTTTTTTCTTGGTTTGGTTATGTAAACTTTTTCTGACTGGCCTCATATGTCAATGCTGGCAAAACTCATATTAAAGCTTATTGGATGGAGCCCAAATTAAAGCATATATACCAGAAAATTACGACGGAGTTCGACCGTTCGCCTTTAACAAAACTAAGTATAGACTCTCTAGCCTAAAACAGTTCTGTATAGTGAACAATTTCAAGCTTGGAATAGGTGTATTCCGCTCGTTGGCTTCTGCAAGTTGTTTGGCTGCAGTTGCACCGAGTGTTAATAAAGGCAGAAAGCTAGCACTGAAGGTGAGGCATCGAGTGCCTTCTCGCCCCCTACAGTATCGTGTGTTGATCTATGTTAATCAGAACCCCACTCAAAATTCCTAATTTTTTTTTTTTTTTTCAATTGTGCCGTATATATTACCCGGTCTAGAATCGCGCGATCATAGGACCCAGGATGCGCGACGGCATTCGTGGTGAATCTCAGCTTCGACGTCTCTATTAGAAAGAGATATCAGAGGCCCTGTTTAGATAAATTCCTCGCGCAGCCTTCCTTCGTGTGTGGCCTCCAAAAGCGTAAAGTGGGCGGAAGCAAATATTTGAGGGTTTGTTCCGCGACAGCAAAAATACACCGCAACCGAGTGCTGCGCACGGCTCCAGCTTGTGCGCACAACCAGCGCTTTGCTTGCCGAAGTCAATATTGGTCATGAGGATCATAACGGACTTTGCTTTTCTCTCTGCCTCCTTCGCTCTCTCTTCCTCGGTCTTATTTATCTCTCTCTTTCTCTCTCGCCATTCTCCCTTTCCGCCCATTGTTTTCTGAGTGGCGATCTACCGGCGGCGTGTTCTATAGCCCTTATACGCGGGCTCACGGAAATACGAAAGCTCGGGTTTCCGGAGGTCTTAGGTGTTTTTATGTGCCACGATTTACCTTAATCAATCGATATTTATTCGTATCTGTCGGGTAGGGTCGAAACTACGGTCACTGACAAAGTGGTTCGTGCGGACGTACAAACCCGTGCAGGTGCAAGCTTGCCAAAGCTAAGTTCTCGCGTAAGCTGCACGTGTTGCACGCATGGGGGACCAGTCTGGGTGCCATGCTTGCAATTTTCTATACAGGACGATACTGAACAGTACTTCGAAACAAACAAACAGAAAAAGAAAACTATGCCTACTCTTTCTTTGTGCTGCCATCCAGAGGGATCCACTCGACGTCCATCGAGCTGAACGCTCTTGATCTGCCTCACTGCGACGCCGTTTTCGCGCCCATTCTTCCTAAGTTGAATTTGTCTGTGACTAAACCCACATCAAATGGAAACGGCCCTCGCGCGTATTATTATTATATTTTTATGTCATTTGCTCTTTTAGGGTGTCCCAAGTCACCCGGCTCGATCTAAAATGGACCGTAAAAATCGACGTCTGCACGTAGCTATCTAAACTTTTCGACAAAGGTGTATTTCACAAGTACAAAGTGTAGTTCCCTTTTTTGTGAAACATACGGCCAAAAAAACTTTCCAGAGTCAACGACGGACGGCGACGCAGACGACCGAGTCGAGTTGCGGGGTGCGTTTGGCGCACGTATTGATAGATGGCGTCCAGAGCAGCGTCCGAAGGTGTAGCCGAGCAGCGAAAGAAGGCAGACAACACGCAGACGAAATCCGTTGGCAGCAAAAGCGCCGTCGTTATGCAAACGCGTTTAATTTTCAAAATAAAGTTTGGAATTTATTGTTGGCATTTAGTTTCGAACCACAGGTACATTACAAAGAAATTATGTTCATTTTAATCAACCACGGTGGTGGCGAGCAGTCTCAATAAGGAGATATACAGTCGGCAGCGCCTCTGGTGCTTCGAATTTTGCCAAGGAGAAACTTCACCTAAGCGCATCAAAAAGCTTCCAGACCAGGTAGTCTGAGGACCGTGATCTACACCATCATGATGAAATCAACTCAGTTCTGGAACACATGTGGAGGGGGGCGCCCTTCGTCTCCAATGCACCCGTCGAACGCGTTTGAACACTGAAAGCCGGCGACCGGAGTTTGACTTTCGCATTCGAACGCGTTCGGCGAGTGCAGTGAAGACAAAGGCCTCTAGCTTTAGGTTTACCCACTAATCCTTCCAACTAGAGCTCGGCCTTCTAACCGCTCATTCACACTGGAAGCGGATCCGCGTTCGCAAAGCGGTTGCGAACGCGGTTGTATAAAGATCCAGTACAATGGACCTTTTCCACATACCGACGGCACCAAACGGTGGCTGCACAAACTAAAAATCGAGGAAGTGACCTACCTGCGCTACCAACCGATAATGGGAGCTACGCTACCAGTTTCTCCGCTCTCTGAGCAGCGGCGCCTGCCCAACGCGACTTTACAAAGGGGCATCCGTGGCGTCCACCCAAACGTCGTGTTTTCCTTTCCGTCGACGTTCTTTTTTGTGTGTAACACAATTATATATATGTTGCAGTTACGTGTTCTACTGGCTGATATACAGCCTCCTTCCGAATTTCCTCGATTTTTCGTTCCGACTTCCGCCGCTTGGCATTGGGCGCTCGCGCGTGCGCAGAACGCTTCTCGGAAAAGGTCCATTGCACGTGCACTTGATGTCATCGAGTGCGCGTGCAATTGTACTGTATCTTTATACAACCGCGTTTGCAACCGCTTTGCGAAGGCGGATCCGCTTCCAGTGTGAATGAGCGGTAACCTCCCCATCAGCTTCTCGGCGCCTTAGCGATGTGTGCGAATATATAGTCTGCTGGGTCTCGTCGATTAAAGATAAATCTGCAGGAATTTGGTGATTCCAGTGAGTGTGAGGGAATCTCGCTTGCTTCTGCTTTCTACTCTTAGAAGTTTAATTTACGGAGAGTTCACAAATTGCTCTTCGCGCTGTGTACACTCCACAACTGTCGCTTTTTCGCAGTGCATGTATGCACGAGGAGAAGCGTCCTCGACGGAACTTACTAACCCGTCCCAAAACGATCCTCGAACAATAAAATGCGGGCGGCAACTGAGGGAGGGGAGAAGACCAGAGCGCGCGCGGACGTCAGAGCACCGAGCCCTGGTTGCAAGGATTAGTGGGTAGACACAAAGCTGGCTGGGCCGGTTTGCTAAAAACAGCGTCTTAGCTGACACTGGGTGAGACAAAACCTGCCAAGCCTGGGCATAGCCTCCTATATGCTGACAAAGTCTGGCAGATCGCCACGAGAAGCGGCCGCCGAAATGGGAAAGTGGAGCGGAAGACAACGGATGAGAGGAGAGCCACGTGACTGGCGCCCCGCTGCGGCGAGACGCCGAAACACATTTCTCTCGAGCGAACAGGTGTGTTTCGGGTCCTCGCCGCTGCAAAGGCTGTGCGCTGACGTCCAGGTTCTCCGAGAATTGGCTCATTGATGCTCTGTGCTACCAGATCCTCGCGCTCCAAATCTGCGACCGGGCGCTCTATGTCTTCATCGTCGAACTGCCAGGCTTTGTGAGTTTAGAAGAGGCTATGGGCCTGGGGCGTGCGAGCGCTTGAGACTCGACTTGAGACGCCACTCCGCTCGCGCCCTAGCTTCGGCAGTGCTTTCTTTCACCCTGTCATAGCTGAGACGCTACTTCTAGAATGCCGGCCCTGGTCTCCACCGCGCTCGTCGAACGCTTTAAAACTCGGAACGCCTGCGTCCAATTTCACGAAGGACAAGAAGCAAGAAGTGCGAAGACACAGCGCCGTGTCTATGCGCTTCTTCTTGTCTTTCGTCAAATTTGGCGTTCGCGTTCGAACGCATTCGAACGGTGCAGTGGAGCCAAAAGCTGCCTTTGTCTCCTCTGCCATAGCCTTCTCTATACTCACAAAGCCTGGCAGTTCGGCGGCGGAGTTATAGAGTGCCCGGTCGCAGATTTGGAGAGCGGGGATCTGATAGCACAGAGCACCAAAGAGCCATTTCTCGGGGAACCTGGACGTCAGCGCAAAGCTTTCGCAGCAGCGATGACCCGAAACACACCTGTTCGCTCGGGAGAAGTGTGTTTCGGCGTCTCGCCGCAGCGGGGCGCCAGTCACGTGGCTCTCCTGTCATCCGTTGTCTGCCGATCCACCTTTACCTTTTCGGCGGCCGCTTTTCGTGACGATCTGCGAGGCTTTGTCGGTATATAGGAGGCTATGTCTCTGCACTCATCGAATGCGTTAGAACTCGGAACTCTGGCGTCCGGCGTTTGGCGTTCGCGTTCGAACACGTTTGAACAGTGCAGTGGAGACAAAGGCAGACCTGTCTACTAATCATTCCAACCAGAGCTCGGGTCCCCGCACGCTCTAGTTTCCTCCTCTCCCTCTGTTTCTGGCCGCATACATTCCGAAAATGCACGGTGCTTTCAGTGTTTAATACGAAGGTCAGTTTATATAGTACATGCTAGAATCCATATTCAAAAGAGTAGAAAACGTGTGTATGTATAGGGTGTCCCAACTCACCAGGCTCCATCTAAAATCGACGCCTTCACGTAGCTATCTAAACTTTTCGTCAAAGGTGTATTTCACAAGTCGGTTTTTTCTTGTAAAATTACAAAACGTAGCTTTTTTTCTCTAAAAAATAGGGCCAAAGACTTGCCACAATCTACGGCGGACGGCGCCACCGACGACCAAGTCGAGGTGGGTTTGGCGCTCGTATTGGTAAATGGGATACCTAAGTGAATCCAGAAGATGGACGTGGGTTCCGAGTAGCCACCGTGGAGAAAGTCGTTGGACGTGTCTGCTCTTTCATAACACCCCATTTACACGGAGGCTCGTCGAAAAGATGAACAGTTGGAAATGCCATCTATACAGCTTGATATCTAGAGCCAGGGTTGTAAAAGTTACTTCAGAAATGTACCTAAGATACAGTTACAGTCACTCATTTCGAAAAGGTACGGTACTCGTTTAAAGATGTACCTAGGTGCAGGTACAGTTACTTCACAGATACTTTCTTTATTTAGTTTCCCCAAATTTGTCAGAATTTATTGGAAGTAAAGCTTTTTAAGCTATCGATGCACACAAAAACGAGTTCGATAAATTTTCTTTATTGGTGTCAATGCAATGTCCACATCGGAGTTGAGTCCTCAGGGGCCTTATCCCCACGCTTCAATTGGTTCACCAAGGCCACAGCTTCCACTGTTTACCATGTCACGTCGAAACCGCCGAAACTTGCTTGTTGACGTTCTTTCCCTCAGAGCCAGTGGTGACGTCGACGGGCCCAGAAGACGTCGGCCGCTTGAAGAAACGCACGAGCCGAGTGAATATACACCTAACCTTCGCGACAACGAGCGAAAGATTTCAAGCTTCCTCGTTCTTTTTTTTTTTTTTTGTTAGTCGGAAGAAAAAGAAGCTTTTTTTTTTTTTTTTTGATCTTTTTCAGCTTTGATAACTGCAAAACTTAAGTCCGATTTATTCAGTGGAAACTTTATTATTTACGACGATGATACATTGCTTTATGATTGTAATTATAATTTATTTTCAATTATATTTTATATTGTATTTATGGCAGAAGAGAGCCACCACCAGAACATGATACAGGCAACAAAAACTGCGCAGATCTTTCAAGTTATCTCCTCACTTGTATAGTTCTCAGGGGAGCTTCAAACACGCAGCGAAGTCGGTTTCGGTTGGACATGAAAGAAGCAGGTCGCTATTTTCCCTAAACGTCAGTGTGTTTTAGTCGGAAAGAATAACGCATAAATATTAATCGTGCATTATAAGATACGATAAAACAATAAGATTTTTTTTTCAATTTAAATATCAACTTGTTTTTGAAGACACCGGACCAAAAAAGCTTCCAATAAAAAGTCTGGCTGAGTCCAGCGCCCCTACACTCACGGAACGTGATACGACAGTATAAAATAAACTAAACAAAACTATATACTTATTATAAAACAAAGTAAGCGCACTCTGTTCTTATTCGTAGTGAAACGAATAAGACTACGGTAGAGGACTGTGCCCTAAAATTTATCTTGGCTGCTCAAAAATAATTTTTTGGCTGCCCCCTAATAAGGTGCTCCAAAATGAGTCGGACCAATCATATTGCAGCAGTGGAAGTGTATATTCAATATTAATTTGTGATATTATTTGATATGAGTGATTTCAGAGCGCGGGGGAATCCCATATAATTCCGAGTGGCTCAAATTAATTTCGGCATATAGGGAAAGAACGATATTAAATTTAAATACGAAAGTAACAAGAAAAATACACATTCAGTATAAAAATAATGCGGCTCTTTCAGTTGCGCGACCGTTCCTTGACATGTCAGGGTCCGGAAGCACTTTATCGGCTTGGAAAAAGGTAAGCGATTTGAAAAACAGAGAGGGATATTCCCTGTTTATGTATGCTTTCGCTATACATACTTGCAAGAGTCTGCGAAGCTTCAAAGTGCCTACAACACAATAAAAAAAAAAAGTACCTACAAAAGAAATGACTCACAGAAACTCCGACAATGATATCACTCTCCATACCTGGGTGGAGCGTTTATATATATATATGTGTATATATATACATCTTCGTTTCGGTACACACAAACGGCTTTTTGCAACAGGAGGACGCTTTAATCTAATCTAATATTGACGCTTTGCAGTCCCCGTGTTTGCAAACGGATGAACGCAGATTAGGAGAGAAGCTCGAAGCAACTAACGACTGCGCCGCTCTAGCGGCAAATTCGCGCAGCTTTCTCAATCGCCATTTGTTTTTTTGTTTTGATATTTTTTTTGTTCCTTCACGATTGGCCTTGCTTCGCTGCCGCGCAGGAAGTCGCAATAAACCGTACGCTTACGTTACGCTTATTTATGCGTGACAAAACGCGACGCGGGGTGCGAAGTTAAACAAAACGTTTACTTTCTTAGATTGAGACATCGCCGTGCAACGTCTGCAAAGTCGAAGCCGCGACGAAGCAGACAACGTTGGAAGCAGACGAAGTGACGCGTAAGCCGACTAGGGCACCACCACGTTTTGTTGTGGTCGCTCGGCGAAGCTCGTCGGACGGTAAATTCCCCCGGTTCTTTTCAGGGCAAGGTGTAGGGGTTTATAGTCGGTGGCGGCGTGCGGATTCAAACCGCGCCGCACCTCCGTATTTTAAGGCGTAGGGTCGGGTCTCGAGTTTTAATCCGGAAGTGGAATTTGTGTTTTGTTGCTTTTAGTCGTCGATAGTTAAGTGAATGTGTTTCCGTTGAGGGGTTGGTTGAAACCGTGTCTTCTGTTGACATGATCGAGGCGGGTTTACTGCAGGGACGATGATTAATTGGGGAGGATGTAGCGGTTTTTTCGGGCAATACCGGATTTCCGACTTTAAGATAGTGAACGTACAGTTGGGCTTTTTCGTCGCACGTGTCAAGGAAAACTGAGGGGGAGAGGGAAGGAAGAGACGTTGGTATCAAAGGCGAGATGTCACGGTGAACTCATTGTAGAACTATATATCGTTTGAGTTCCGCCCTGATTGTCATCAGGCCATGCTCGAAAGCAGACCAATAAACGCATTATAGATGACAGGAGCGCAAAAGACACGGACAAGTAGAAGAACAGGACAGGACAATGCCCAGCAGTTAATTCTGATACAATAAACATAGTTCCTGCGCTTCACTGCACATTTCTGTGGGGTCCAAACGAAGTAAGCGATCAACATTTTTTTTCGCTAAGACTTAGGTAATTATAATATAGTAATAACTACATGCCTATATAAAAAAGGCAAGGAGAAACAAAGAAGGAGACACATAAAACGAGAGACACGCATACATAATAACTGACACGTATGAATTAGGAATGGTTTATGCAACACCTTATAAATGACAAAGCCGTAGTGCTCAATTCTTTGTGTCCCCTAAAGATTCGAGCCGAACGCTGCACAGCATTCGTGGCCAATCGCGTTGTGGTCTTCTTAAGGTGACGCAGAAAATTCAGTACCACGTGTGTGTGCGTGCGTTCGTGCGTGTGTGTGTGTGTGTGTGCGCGCGCGTGTGCGTGTGTGTGTGCGTGTTTGTTTGTGTTTGTGTGTGCACACGCGCGGGGGAGAGGGGGCGGTTCCTTCGTCTGCTTCTTTTGCAAGGGTTGTGGTGACGTCAGAACGACGCCGAGCTCTGGTTGGTTCTGAGTGAAAGTTAGTGGGTAGACCTCAAGGCAGCTTGCTTGGAGGTCTTGTCTATACCCACTATCGTTCAATTAGAGCCAACCAGAGCTCGGCGTCTTGCTGACGTCACCGCAACTCCTGCTCAAGAAGCAGACGACCTGCTCTCCGCATCAGCTGCCTTTGTCTGCAGTGCGCTCGCCGAACGTGTTCGAATGCCAAAGTCAAACGCCGGACGCCGGCATACCACGAACTCACCTGCGAGTTTACGCCTATTTCAGTTCAGGGAGGTCAAATGTATGCATATAGTTTCTCGGTGTATATTCTGCATGAGCGCGAGCGAAACATATATAATCGACGAAAATGAAAGAAGGGAAAGATGCAGATAAAAGCGTGCATGCAAAGAGAAAGGGCGAGATATATATACATAAACGTAAGAAATGTCAACACTTTGAAACCCAGGGAGCAATATAGCGGGACGAAATACCGCGACGCCGAGAGTGCACGAAGCGAAAGCGGGTTGCGTTATGATGACCAGTAATATCCACCGAACTCGTTCTCGCCCTTTGTGCTCAGGCAAAGATGTTTTGAGACTATTCTTTGTTCCCCATTCTCGGCTTCTCACGATGGTCGGTGTTTATCAGCTCGTTTGTGTCTTCAGGTTTGTGTTCGTGAGTGTATTCTGTCTGTTTGTTATGTCCTATTGTTGCTGTTCTCCAGGCGTGTATATAATGTGCAATTTAGTGATTTGTTTTGTTTTGTTTTGTTCCTTACTGACCACCAGTCCCGAGGGACCAGTCTTGTAAAGAGAATGTAATCGATTACAATTGCTATTACTCTTGATTAAAGAAGTATTCAATAAGATTACTTGATTACGTGAAAAGGAAAGTAAGTAGCCGTTGCTTGAAAATGTAACCGTTACTTTTCCCATTACATCAGATTTACAAAACGCCAGGCGTTTTTCGCCGGTTTGAAAACGTGCGGTCCATTACTGGATTAGCATCGCCGAATTATAAGATACTTATATTCTTATCTTCTTTATCTGATAATAGACCCGTCGCTAAATTAGCTGAGTACCAAAGAATGCTGGGAACTGTAGGTACACGCGCTGCACGCGCTCGCCGTCTCTGTATTACATTTAGGAGTAAATAATCAAAAGAAGGCGTTGTGAAACGCACGTGCAAAGTGCAGTTTGTTTTAGATCTTTGCTTTCGAACAGTTATACTGCTGTAGACACCATGGCGCGCGCAGCACGTGTACTTACGTTCCCAGCATTCTCTTCGATGCTCGGGTAATTCGGCAAAAGGTCTATTTTGGTCAACCATCTTCCTGACAGAGAACTGCTTCGAAGATTCCTCGGGAGGAAGCTAGTATTGCAGAAAGAGAGGGTGTCATTAGGAAGGGGAGGGGAAAGTAGCAACGGTTAAATGTAATTTTAGTACTTGCAAAAGTAATCAGTTTACTATTGTGATTCCTTCCCAGAAAGAGTAATCAATGCTTACAAAATTACTCCAAAAAATCTTCGATTACGAGTAATTTGATTAATCGCAATGAGTACAGTGTACAAGTCTGCGAGGGACCCACGCATTTCCACGTCCACTGTCAACAATGATATCAGCTTGTAACCCACGATTTGAATATTAGCTGATAAACAACCGAGGGTTCAACAGCCCAGCCCGCGAGAGTAAAGTCCTTATTCACACACTCGCGTTTGACTCTACCACCGACTTCGACACGACCGGGTTTTAAAGGGGTTACAGTCAGGCACGTGGCCAGGATTTTGTTTCGGGGGGGGGGGGGGGGGGGGGGGGGAAGGGGGGGGACGTTTATGACAAAATGCTGTATGAGAGAAAAGGGGGAGAGGAGGACCCAGCAAAATGAAAAATTTTGAGGGGGGGGGGGGGGGGGAGCTACGTGCCTGATTACAGTACCGAAATTTGAATTCTGCAAAATAAGGTCGCAGAAGCATTGAACGAAACGCTACGAACTCCAAAACATCACTCAGACATCGGTATTTCAAACGGATGGCCGTATTTTTGGTAAAAAAGGGCGCGGTTTTGTATTTTGGGTTTTTATCGGAGCTAGACACTGATCTCTGGGGCTAACAGTATAGAAAAAAAGTTTATCTTGCTTTTTTACAGCGATCACAATACAAATCTCGGCTCAGTTTTGCGTAAAAGCCTCAGGATTTGGTACGGTCACGTGTATAGTGGTCAAAATTGTACAACATGGCGGCAACCAAGTGGGGGTCACTTTTTCCTGGTGAACGGGATATTAGTGTATTGCTCTAAGCTACTTTAACTCGCTGTGTAAAATATAGCACTCGTTATGCGTTAGCACAATCGAACACTTGTGGAACGATCCAAACATGCTCATCCGTCCATTTCGTTATACCGCTCTTTTGCATCTTGTTCAATGACTATATTCCCAAGGTTGCCACCATTAGAGCCGCAAGTTTCGCGGTAACGACACGTCCGCCATCCTGTTGCATAAAGCCGTTGTTGCCGGATTACCTGGTGCTTCATTCGAAATCCCAGGAATCGGTTTTCCATCCTTCAGAAAACAGTCCGCGACAGAGCAAAACGCCTGAAATTCCGGCAGCGTATTCAAAGCTCAGTGAGGCGCGCAGTTTCGTATCGTAACCATCACTGATTTCGCCCACTCTGCACCATGCAGCCAAAATGGCTGCGCGACCACAAGACAATCGGGAAATATGGTACCGATACCGCACAAGCTTAGCTTATTCAGTGAGCCGCAAACTCTGAGGTCAGTGTCAACACTTCCATCGGTTTTAATTAGGGCTGCGCAATTGATTAACCTTCCGATTAATGGATGAATGCTTTAATCGCGATTGATTTTTTTTTTTAACCGGTTAATCGGACGGGGTTATGCTAAAAATTTCTTGGAGGAAGTGAATATTTCTGCTTTGGTACTTGGTGCATATTAATGCGTTTTACGACGCAACATGGTTGTATTTAGCGGCAAAACACATTAGGATTCCCTGCGATCGTAATCCAGAGGTATGATCAGGCTTAAAAATATTATAAAAATATTTTGTAGTACTTAAAATGGTTTCACTGTTTTTGGGCTCGTAGTTTTTTTGTTGTTGTTGTCGTTGTCGTGGTTGTTTTTTAGTGTGTCAGTTTTTAGACTGCACCGCACATTCTACAATGAATGACATAGTAAAAAAAATATTAAAAATAAAAATATATATTTTGACACATTTTTAGGTATTATGCTCGAGGGTCAATGAAACCGGTTGATCGATTAGAAGGCAGCGATTCATCGGATTAAACATTTTGAACCCACGATCCCAACCCTAGTTTTAACACATTAAAGAAAGAGAGAAGAATGTGCATAACAATGCCGGGTCCACTTTTCGGGAAAACATCCGCGTTTTCCACCGAACCGATAATACGTCCATGTCAAACGCGGACGTTCTATACACGCATTTATCGGTTTATTCCGGGGAAAAAAAAAAAAATCACAAACCACATGCAGTACAAAACCAAAAAAAGGCAAATAAAATCAAAACAAAACAAAACAAAAAGAAACTTTGGGAGTTCAAAATATATGAGCAAAAGAAGCAGACGAACTTTCCGCGATGAAGACGTCTAAGCTGCCCTGCCAAGAAGCGAACGTATATAACTGCGCGCGTTTGCAACTTGTGGAGGCCGCAGCTTGTACGCATGCGCGAAATAATATATAGCCATCCCGTAAAGCACCTTTCATTTTTTTTTTTGTTCTTCTCTGGAACCCGGTGGGCACACGCCGCGCGCACCGACGCGTCTGACGCATTATAAAAGCGCCCTCTACATATATTACACTGTTTTTTAATGCCTTTGGGCTGGGCTTGCTGGAGTATCCACCCGACACCGCACGCTCGGCTGCTCGCTCAGTCGTAAAGCGTCCGAAACGGTGTTTCTTTACGACATTGCTCGTAAAGTAAGAAGTAGAAGACGGCGGCTTCCGTGGGCATGCGCACAGAAGCCGACTCAACTTTTTGTTTTTTTCTTATTCCAGGGGCGCCCTTACAGCTGACCTGCGCGTAAAGGGTTTATGGTTTTCTCGGCGGTTTAGTGTCACAGTTCTTGACGCTAGTAAATCTCCGCTCAGGCGCGTCACCATTGGGGGGGTTGGTGCGCATGGGGTGAGCTGAACAGCGCACACCACCTGCATATACACGAAGTCTTTATCCGCCATTTCTAGGTATACATTGGAACTTTTGTCCGCGGATGCGCGCCGCCTAAAAGAAAAAAAAAAGAAGAAAAAGTCAAATACCACCGACTTTTGCCTGGAAAGTCGTATCATAATGCTTGAAATGCGGTATTAGAGGAGTTATCATTTATAAGACCTGAAGTATACTGGTGTTAGGATGTGAAAAACATATTGGTGAATTAAGTTGGCACATTGACTCCATGGTATCTTGTGACCAAAATAAAAAAAAGAAAAGTTTTTTTTTTATAGAAGTAAACTTGATTTATATTATTTAAATCAGATTTATTTGATTTTAATCAAATTAATCAGATTAATCAAATTCTTTGATTTAAAGCACCGTAGCTAAATAAAAGTGATTCTTTATCACAAGATGTATTTCTAAACATGGCAAATGATTGATCAATCCGTCGGAACACTGAAGACGACGCGGGATAAATAATTACCATAAATTTAAAGTCAGTTTGGTGAACAAGTTTTATTTATGTAAACGCCGCCAGACCAAAAAAAGAAAAAATGGAGCTTGCTTTTTTTGTGTGTGAAAAAGGTTTTATAACTTTGTATTTTTTACGTTTTAATTTCCTTGCTTTATGACACTTTTTTTTTTTCTTCCTTTCGCTTTCCGATGTTTTCGCAATAGAACGTTACTTAACTGACTAACGAAGTGAAGTTAGAAAGAATGTTCGACCAGCATTCTGATGCACCCAGCCACTCTTTTTACTTATTTTCAGTCTGCTATATTTATTTCGTGCTCGATGTTTTTTTTTTTTTGTTTTTTTTTTTATAAAAGTACAAAACAAATGTCCATAGAACACAACAAATGATAGACAAACAGTAACATATTTTGAGGATTATTTGTGCGGGGAAGGTTTGATTTAAATCACCATTGAAAAATCGGTGTGATTGAAAATAACGATTTAAATAACTCACGGTTTAGATCACCTTGATTTCTATTCTACGCCCCGCTCGTGAAGCTGCGCGACTTGAGTCTGTGACGTCAGGCCACGTGACCATGTCATGTAATGTCAGGTCACGTGACGTCAATTTTCCTGCTAAACGTAGCGGGAGACTTCACGCAATATATAACGTAATAACGAGAACAGTGGAAATTTTATGTTCAGATGACTGAAAAAAAAGTTAAATACTCGGTAGTAGTATTTTCTTTATCGTTAAAATGCCAATTGTTCATATTTGTATATGTGTTGTTGTTTTCGTATGCTTTTTTTATTTCATTCTTTTTTTTTTTTTTTTTTTTGGGGGGGGGGGGGGGGCGTTTTTACGAGCAAAGCGCATCTCGTGCCGCCAGTACATATTCCTAACTTCATATCATAGTTTGATTCAAAATAATAGACTTACTGGTAATACGACTGCTACTATAAGTTTTATTCTGTAGTTACGTCACTCTATCTATTTCTTGGTTATTGAAATCCTTACATTTAACTTAAATGGAACTCCACTTTACGCTTGCACAACTGCAGCTGTATTGGCGTTTCGCTTAGAGCAATGAAACCTGTAACGCAGCATGTTCAAGACTGGCTAGGCACAACATTAGACACTCTGCAATTTATTTTTTAAAAATATTTATTGAGGTTACCTGGGCATCGCCTTGGAGGCATTATTGCAGGGCGAGCTTTACAAAGAACATTTCAGCTGAAAATACAAATGGAAACACATTTTCGTTAAGCATGTTCCATTCTAATGCAGTTCTGACAAAATATGATTTACAACAAGAGCTAATGGTTGCAACTTTGTATTGGTAGATACGTAGATTGGAAGAGGCCCGCAACTAGATTTTCTTTACTTTTATAGCACTGGGTTAAGCAACGACGTCAATAGCTCACTTTAGTCATAAAAAATAACATATGATGAGCGACAAAAATAAAAATAAAGAAGTAAAAAAAGACGCCAGAAAATTTCGCAGAATTTGTAACAAGAAAATATAGATCCACATAATTAGTTTTAATGAACCACGCGTGGATATATGTTAAACAAAAATGAGAAAATATTTTAACCCGCATATATATATGTATATATATATATAAATGCAATATTTTCCATGTTCCGAATTTTGTCTGGTCTTAAAGTTTTCCCTAAATGTATTGTAATTAATTGTAATAAAAGTCGGCGAATTGATCTGAACCATGATATCATTCGTTGCACTCGAAAATTGGGCGGCATGCGTGAATGGGGAGTCACATATAATAAATGAATAATATACTCGTTGTTTTCCATTTACTTTTATTTTCCAACAACCTACCCAGTGTTAAGTCAGCGCACCTGGACGCACGCCGAATTTACGCCCCCTTTTATATCTTGCCGCAAAACAAAACGAAATATTGTTTTATGAGTTTCGCTATATTCTACTACCTTACTGCTTTTTATTATTATTTTTTTTTTGTAATTATACAGCAACATAGCATTCCCACTTACGGGGAAAGGTGTGAACTCCCAGGTACGCACAACGTGCGGCACAAGCTCGATTTTATGACCCCCCCATCACAGACGCATACAAGCACACACTTTATGCGGACACTTGAAGGCACAGTTTCACCTGCAAAGTTGAACCAAAGCCAAGCTTGCAGATTACGCACACACGTACCCGCGCAAATACGCACACACAAACACACACACACACATAAACAAACAAGCGCGCACACGCATACACATTCACAAACACACACAGACAGAAACATATACGCACATGAACCCACACACACGCGGCCGCGAGCAGTTAGAAGACGCACCGTCATGGAAGGTTCCTGGATCCTCATTGGGATTGCCGGCTGAGCGTTGCAGTGACGTAAGCAAAGGCGACTTGCATCGCCAGTGCTGGTTGGTTAAACAGGACCGTATAGCCTTCCCTTCTGTCCAACACGAGGTGGAACAGAGTGTATTCTCCAGTGCATGTAAAGATCTCCGGAGTGCGCCAACTCGTAAAGAGCAAGCCAAGCCGCCTTGTCGTAAAAGTACGCTGCAAAAACACAACTTACGCAAAAATAAAGAAATATATAAATATAAAGCAAATGAACAAAATTGCGAGTGAGAACGCGTTTTAGGCTTATAGAACGCGTTCCCTCGAGTGCCGAGAGCACGCGAGGCGCATGCGCTGTTTACAGGTGTCACGTGGTGTATAGAAGGAATGCTGCAGGCATGAATGGCTTTCTCTTTTACAGGCCTTTTACGAGGCGATTAATTCCTATTTGTTTTTTGTTTTGTTTTTTAGTTTTTAGATGTGCGCTTTAATTTTCAGGTACGCTAAAACAACAAAAGAGGTAAACTTGTTTCAGGAAAAAAGACATATTCAAGTTTAGTAACTACCGATTGCGATAGATTGTGCTGAAACAGAGCAAGAATCGAAATTCGATTTTTATTTTGATCTATCGATGAAACGTCCAATGGAAAATATAGTTTTTTTTTTAGAAACACAGCGGGCGATATATTATTCCGGTTTCAACCTATCAGGCACGCGTGTCAGCGTCACCACGTCCTCCTCTTCCACACTTTTTTTCTTCTTCTTCTTGTTATTATTTGCAAATTTTTCGCATCTGGCAAAGTCTTCTCGAAGCGTCTCGCGTAGTCCTCTCTCCTGCCTCTCCTGTTTTTGCCATTTGTTTTCTTTTCTTTTTTTTTTTCACAGTTGCGTTTTGTGGCTACGGAGCTCGCGTCTCCAGTGTTTGGCAACCGGCCAACTTTTTTTTAAAAACATGCTTCACTCACTTTTTTTTTTTAAAGGCTAAATTCTTGGCGAGGATTGCCATTGCGCATTAACAAGTGGTAGGAACGATATATGGAAATTTTAAATAGCATTGGATTTGAAAAATTCCATTTGTAAGATTTAGGTAATGTAATGCAACATTAGAAATATAGGTCCAATTAGCAGTGTCGCGTGGCATTTTTTTTTTTTTTTTTTGCTGAATAATTATTACGACTTCCCGATTAAATCGTCATTCTTCGCATAATACCGCGCACAACCACTGAGAGACCGAGGTAGAGCGAACTCGTACGAAGCAGCATCCCCATAAACCCATGTATTATTTAAAGGGGCGGTGCAACGATATTTAATTGGATTTTTTTTTTCACTTTACACGAGTTTACTGACACTAATGGATTCAAGGATACTCGCACACAACGCTACTGACCAAGAAACCCATTTGTTGCGGTGTAATTTCAAGGACAAAAGCGAGCGTTTTCATTCAGTCTCTCCTTCGCAAAACTTGATGACGTAGCTAGGTGATCGCAGCACCGCCCAGTAACTATATTTGAATGCGGCTCATAGATTGGACCCGAGCATTGCATGGGCACTCGATTTGGGTTCGCGATATTGGATAGCTCTAGAAGCATTCGGGTAGTATAGCCTGTGTCCAATCGCTTCAATGACGACGATAGCCGAACCATAACTATATATCTGGAACTCAGCGCGTGTCTTGTAACCGGTTTGAGTTGAGCCAGTTGGTACATGTCTATGAGGAAGCAGCTTGAACATTAAACACTTACAGACATTTCTAAAAATTCTAAAAAGTGCATCTTATCTTGCAACCGTGAAATGCTCGAAGGGACTCAGAAGAAGAGAAGGCGGAGGAAGAAGTATTATATAGTTGATAGTAAGCTCTGCGTGTGTCCTGTCCTGTCTCTGTGTTTAAGCGTTTAGTATTCAAGCTACTTCCTCATAGGCGTGTCCTGTGCCTTGCCAATCCCAGCGCGTGGCTATGATCAACATTGGCGGCGTATGAGCGGCTCCAGATCACATGGCCCCTTTTTGCTTGCTACGAGTTGAGGGGGTAAACGCTGCTCGTTTTCCTTTGATTTTTTTCTGCGACTTCGATTGCGTGTGGTGAAAAACGAATGGGTGTTTCACAGGTCATTAACGTCAAGGATCCGTTCCAAGAGGTATTTGCGGAAAGTACAAAACTCGTTTCATCGTTTCTTTAATTTTTGTGCGACCATGCACATAACAGCGATGTACATATAGGATTTTCCCCTTTTGAGGTGTTGAGGATCCATTCGATCCACGTCCATGAACTGAATTTATGATTTTTTTTTTATTACGTCACTCTGCCAATGGATGAACTGACGGATCAGTATTGTTAAAACCTTTGAATCCCATATAGAGTCTTAGCCTCTTGCAGCTATAGCATTTGATAAAGGTTTTAAGTGTGCTTCGAAATGTATCTTATTCGGAAGACACACGCCAGCAGCTACAATGCATGGCATTTGCTGTTTAATTTTGGAGAATCGGGTCATCCGGATTGTTTATTTTGAGGCGTGCTTTATTTTATATTGTGAACCAACCAACATATATATATATATATATATATATATATATATATATATATATATATATATATATATATATATATATATATATATATATATATATACTTAAAGGAGCTGTGCAACAATTTCAGGGCTTTGCTTAAATAATTGTGGAAGTTGATGCCTGACACTTCTGCAGTGAACTACAGAAAACAGATTTTGCCTGGATACCCTAGTTTTTACATAAAAAAATGAAAAAGATCCAGGTTTTTGCCGCCTCTCAACTCGTGCATCGTCTTCCGGGTCACGTGCACAGTGACGTCACTAGAGTAGGCGCGGAGTTCCGGAAAAGTTCTCTCTTTAGAGCCATCAGCGAGCAGCGAGAACTCATCCGCTGCCGACCGCGTGACCACCCGTCCTTGCCCGTCCGGCGCTGTCCCCCTCCCCCTCCGGCTTCTGGCGGCTGTTCGCGGTTTTGTGGACCTAGGATAGATGGCGCCACTAAAACTCCGTATAATAAAAGTTGTCGATGATCCCAGGGTGTTGACGCATTTATATATATGTTGGAACGACAAGATTTGTAAAAAGAGTTACCTTTTATCGAGCAGGTATTCGCACAACTTGCTATCTTTCTTACAACGACCCAAGTGACGTCACGCCGCTTGTTTCTCATGGCCGCCGCTCGTGGCTGCAGGTCGGGAAATATTCCAAGTTTTGCCTCGCTATTATGCAGCGGAATCGCAACATTGCGATGAAAGGAGGTGTGTTTTCTGCCATTTGTGACACAGTGAACAATATCAAAAGCAGAAAATGCCAATTCTTTCAACGTTAAAATCGTTGCACAGCTCCTTTAACGTCACACGTGCTGCGCAGCGCTGGCGAGGTCACACCGAACACGTAACTTTCGTCTACGATCTATTCAGTTCAATTCAATGTTGATTTTTCACCTGCTTACCAACAGCCCGAGAGCCTTTGCGGTAAAACACACATCCTCGAGTGTTCACGAAAACAAATTGTTCTCGCGGCCCTCCATAGGTCTGCTCACTCGCCACATTGGTTAGGGATCCAGACGCAATTTGCAGTGTTGTGTATATTTACTGAAGATGAATAAAGATTGATTGATTGATTGATTGATTGATTGATTGATTGAGTGAGTGAGTGATCTGAACACCACTTCGGAGGTGGAATGTGTATTCTCTTTGCTACTTAGCATGGTCCGTTACCCACGTCAGAGGGGCAGATAAAATTGTAAAGAAAGAGAGAAAGAGAAAAAGAGAGAAATTGTCTCTTGCGGTTTGTTAATAAAAAATAGGGAATTCATTTTCCCACCATCTGTTTATTTTGCGTTCGCGCGAACCCCTATTTGGCCGGGATTATGGTGCGGAGAAAAAGCATAACACTTCTGGAGATGTTGATGCCCGATCAGTAATGTTACACTCTACTCTAAGCGGGTTATGGAATATTACGTAAATGAACAAACGGAATAGAAGCAACACTCAGCGATAAGCCAGGAATGGAAATACAAAATAACCCCTATAAAATCGTTAAGAAAAAAAGGAAAGGGTAATTTTTTTTTTTTGAAAGACAGGGGGTGTACGATAATATATATAAAAATAACAGAGAAAAAAAAAAGACCTGTCACAATTGTTTTTCAATTATTGATAACAATATAATTCTTTCTCGAGGAAGCTTATAATATAAACTGCGACACCCATCACAATCCTATACATTATTTTCTTTCTAACATGCGAGATCATGTAAGCATACAAAAATGTGGAAATATATTTTACGCCTCTGGTAATATATCCGACATTGTACGCGTCGTGGGCTCGTTGATTCTACACGGCTTGAACAAATGCAATACATCGGCCATACTTTATATTACCAAAAACAATTAAAAAAAAGTGAAGACAATGGATATGAAAATTGAAAATACGAGGAGGTATGCAGGCAGATTTTTTAATTGCGTTTTTTCACGTGTTTCAATGTCATCTCAAAATAAACCTAAGATGTTCTAGCAGTAATTCTGAACCATTCTATCAAACGCCAACCAAATCTCTAATCGCCAAAACAAATATAAGTTAAAAAAAAAACATACAACAGAAGGACACTAAGAAATTGGGCAGAGAACTCCACTCCAGATCCATAGGAAACTGTGGCACGTCTTCCTTCAAAATAACTAATGTTTTTTTTTTTATTGCTTTTCTATTTGTTTTTGTTTAGCATGGTGGGCAGACAGACGGGTACATGTCCACGTGAAATCCTTCCCGCGCAATTTCTGGCGCTTTTTTTTTTTTTTTTATTTCTTTCTGGACGGCGGGAAAGCAGGCCAAAAAACACTTGGCAGTTGCAGCGCCGCCACTTCGACTAAAAAACAAACCAAAATAACTAAATCTGCGAAACGAGGGGAGGGAATTTCCGTTCACGCGATTGGATCATGGTCAGAGTGACGTCGAAAAAAGAGGCGATACAAGCGCTGCAGGTGGGCGGAGCAACCGCGAAGTGGGCGGAGCCAGGGAAGAGGTCACCCGTCGCCGCAGGAACGGACGAACGAACGGATGGACGGACGGGCAGACGGACTAGCGTTGCTAGCGTCGCGCGCTTCCTGGGCCGCGCGCACTTTTTCTTTTCATGTGTATGTTTGGCGCGCTTTTCTGTCCGCGCGCGCTTCGCGACTGACGCGCGCGCTTTATTTTTCGCGAGTTACTATCATTTTTTTTTTTTTTTTTTTTTGCTTCCTCGCGCTTTTTTTTTTTTTTTTTTTTTTCCGTGTGTATGCTTCTGCTACGAAGGTCGATACTGCGTCGCTTGCATTTTTGGATTGAGTCGAACCTTCGTGCTTGCGTGTTGTGAGTGTCGTTTCGATTTTTGAGCCAAAGCTTCTCGCCCTGCCGTTCCATTACAAATGCTCGCCGGTAGAAAATCGATGTGCATTTTTTTTTTTCTCTAGCTTTTCGATGTTTCCGACTGAAAATGCTGGTTGAGAGTTGAACCGATTTGTATCTCTACCTTTACTTTCTGTCACATCACTACAATAGTTGCTCTTTTTTTTTTTCAGTGCAGAGAACAATTATTGAATATGTATACAATGAATTTGGGAGTAATTTGGGTTGTGTGTATGTTTATAAAGCCTAGAACTTGGTCTGCCTGAACGGGCGACGAGCCTCCCAGCTGTAGATGAGCAATTTAGCCTGTGCAATACAACCGCTAGCCTGGGGTCTTTAACGTGCATCACGCAGTAGTGATCCACGACCACACGCCGGTATGATGCTCATCCAGATCGAAACGGGCAGGGATGGGGAGTGAACCCAGGATCCTGGGTTTTGCAGCGCGAGCTGGCTTTCGCTCCACGTAGAATTGACCTCTAGCAAGCTTGACTGAAGTCAAATGCCAGGCACCACTTCATGGATTCGTTTAAACAGATATTTATTTGTTTGAACAGATACGCTTTTTAGTTTCAGTGCCGTGGAGAGTAAATCCGGCATCGTCAACGCTGCATTCGAGTGATTTCCATGCAGACGGCTTTTTTCTGGCGTCCCATATTGCGTACCTCGGGCGCTTTTGTCAGGCACTCAAAAGCTGTCTTTGACACGTTTTTCACCCGTGGAGTCCAACCATTTGTGCCTACATAAATTAACTGAATTGGATATCTTAAGAAAATTGGATGACCGCAGAGATGAGACTAAGCACAGTGTATAGTTTTTTGTTTTAATTCATCAATAGACAGGTCAAGCGGATGTTTATACCGAAAAAATTATTCCCCCATATAATCAAAAGCAACTGTCTTGGATCTGTTATGAAGGCAGAGCACAGTGCTTTCAAGAAACACGCAGTGACTCCTTGCGTTGACTATACTTGCCTTATTTTTTAAGATCATAAATGCGGGATCATAGATATATCTTGCGCTTCTAATTGCACCACTATCACTTAAGCAAATGAACGTTGTTACAAACAATTGTTCTCTCAATCCTCGCGTGTGTGTCTCATCTACATACTCAATGTGCACCACTGCTAACGAGTTACAAAATCAGGTGCAGAAGTTGCGCACATAATGATAGCACGCAGTTAGGTGATGACACTTCACAAAGAAAGGCAAAACAGCGCGGTCAAACGCGATAAAAAACACAAATACAACGCCTTCGCCAAGGGGGGGGGGGGGGGGGGGGGGGAGAGGAGGGACGATTTGAAGCCACCTTATGGCTGCCGCGTCACGTGATTCCAATATGGCTGCGCCCATGCGACGGAGGGTTGAAAAGGTCTATACACACCAACCCAACTCTGTGACGTCACGGCACTGCGCATGCGCAGGTATGGGGCATTCACTATATTCGTGTTTGGCTTAGCCGCGAACGGCTAACGCATAAAGAAGACGAGTGCCATGACGATGCACTTACGTGGTTGTGGACGACGCACCATCATGGAGATTGTCATATGTTTATGCACGTGTTCTATCGTCGCAGAAATAATCACAAACAAAACAAAAAGGGCCTAGTGACTTGCGCTTTTAACGGTGTTTGATTGGTCCCTTTATTTCGAGGCCGTCGGCTGCGTCTGGACATATGCTAAAATGAAGTCTACTGTGTCAACTCAAAAAGTCATGCCTTTTCAGCATCTCTCTATTTCTCCTTTGATACTATTTGAAATGCGAACTTATACTGTCTACTTCATTCTACCTTAATTCGTAGAGAGTGTCTCAAATAGTCGTCGAAAAATCTTGCAAATACACAAGTTCAAACACGAGTGTGTGTACCGTCACGTATACTTTATGTACTTATACGCCAAATCTTTCTCCTTTTTTAACGTTTTCTGATTGCGTTGTTTTCTTTCTTTATTAATACTGTTAAATATTGTTACAGGAGTGGAGCAAACATAATATCATACAGGTTGCACTTGCTGCGATAACTTGGAACAAAAATAAAAAAAAAGTTAGTAGTATTTACAACATCAGGTGGCAAACTACTCCAGTCAATAATTGTTCGAGGAAAGAAGGGACATTTAAATGGCTCATTTTTATAACAATATGATTTTATTGTTCTGCTGTGAAAAGGCCTAGTAAACCTGGGGCAGAAAAATGTAATATAATCATCTTTGTCTATTCCAAGCTTGTCGTTAACGATAAGGTGGAGAAGTTTTAGACGATTCATTCTCCTTCTTTCCTGTCCAGGCCCGCCTCAGTACAAAGTTTTGTGGGGGACATTTAAATTTAAATTTCAATTTAGTTTATTTTACAGAGACTGGAGGGACTCTCAGACAAAAGGCTGCTAATAGCAGCTTGACGGTGTCTGAGACAGAGGCAAAAGCGTCGATATGTCAGTTTACACTTCATACGAAATACAACAAAGAAGCAAGCAACAAAGAAGTATAACTATCTGAAGACATAAAAAAAAAAAAAAGATACAACAAAGGATTATTTACTATAACAACAAAAGGTGTCTAGTTACACATTATACAAAATACAGGCAGTTCAACGCATTAAATGCTCACGTAGATCAGCTTTTGAAAGTGCAAATGCATCGCTAATAGTATTATAAGCCCATTCATTTAGAACTGTCGGGAGGTTATATAATGAAGGGATTGTAAATTATAGTTGGTACGGCATCGGGGAACTCCGGTTGATTAGAGATAACACAATCATGATTCGTTAATTCTAAATACTATACAAGAATGCTATAAACGATTCAGTTGAAAAACGAAACGAAGAAAGGGAACGATATTTATACATGTTCTCGATACGAATTACTTTATATTTAGAAAATAAAGGTTCTGAGAAGTAATTATGTGGGACGTTTGTGATATAACGTGAAATATTTTTTTAAGCAAAATAATTTTACGTAAGGTTGTTTTAGTAGTAGTTCCCCAAACCAAATGACAGTAGTTTAAGTGGGAGTTAAACAAGGCGTAATATATCTTCAGTTTAATATTGGTTCGTAAGAAACTGCGCCACTATAGCGATCACACCAACTACCTGGGACGACTTTTTAATTAAATAATTACTATGAAAGTTTCATGACATATCTTCAGGAAAATATACACCTAGTGTTTTACGTTGAGGGACACATTCAATTTCCGTCGCTCCGAATTTCAGGGGGCAAGATATAGTTCCTAATTTATTTACTGGTCTGAATAAAATTGTTTTTAGACTTTAATTTGCTTATTTTGAATCCATTTACTTCTGATCATACACACACAAAATATGTTTAAAACTATCCATTCTAATAAGGATATCAGCATCGTCACCAGTAAGAAATAAGCTAGTATCGTCCGCCTAAATTATAAACTGAGTTTCATCATCAATTTTAATAATGTCATTTATGTAAACATTAAGTAATAAAGGTCCAAGGATGCTTCTCTGCGGAATACCACATACAATGCTCGAAAACGAAGAATGGTTACCGTCAATATTTACACACTGCTGGCGATTATACAAATACGATTTTAACAGCATAAACGGTGTGCTGCGAAAGCCATATTTATTCAGTTTTGCAAGCGAGGTTTCGTGATTAAGGCGGTCAAAAGCATTACTAAAATAATTGAAAACACCAAGTATTAAACGTTTCCTTTCAGTATATCGAGATATAATTTGTTTTTGTAGTAATAAAGCTGATTCTGTAAATTCGCCTCTTTGGAAACCAAATTGAAAGTTGGTTAGTACAGAATGCTTTACAAAAAAAAAAAAAAAAAAAACAACTTTCGAGACGTTTAAAAAAAATTTTTTCGAGTCGTTTTGAGAAAATAAGAAGAAAAGATATAAGTCTATAATTATTAAACGTTTTTTTTTCTTTTTTCAATTCCTTTAGAGATAACTGTTACATTAGCTCGCTTCATTTTTTCGGGAAATTGACCACATGGTAAGGATAAGTTGAATATATCTACTAAGCATGGTGCAACAATGCCTGCAGCGAACTTAATGGGTCTGATTTGAAATTGTTCAATGTTACAGCAATTGCTATTTCTAAGTTCCATAAAAATGTTAAATGCCTCTTGCTCATCAGTAGGTTCTAGAAAGATGCTGATGTTTCTATGTCGAACAAAGCCTAAAGCGCCGTCACTGTGAGGCCTAGCTATTGTACTTACAAAAAACTGGTTAAAATGTTCTGCAAGTAGCTGCTCCAGACGCAAGTTGGTTGTCTATGCTTAGTTAACGTATATTTCTGGGCCCTGTGCCAAGATTTAGGGCTTCATTAATATTTTTTTCCAAAGAATATCTAGGCTTAGTCGATCGGCCTCACGAAATGTTTGATTGCATTATAATGATTTTGCTCTCTTTAGCTCGGCAGTTAGTTCATTACGAAATTTCTTAAAATTTGCAAGTTTATTTTGATCCCTTGACGTCAAAATATCCCTGTATAAACGATCCCTTCTCCGCATCATTTTAACATGCATTGGGGTAACGAAAGGTCTTGTGATCTTTTTATTTTTTTAGCTGAAATTGTTATTTTGGGAAATACTTGTTGTAAAATGTTTTAAATGTTTTAATGAATTCGGAACATGCATCATTTACGTATACACCAACTCATGTTCACAAACAAACCGGAGCGCTCCTAGCGGACGCCACCGGCGCCGCGCATGCGCGATGGGGGTGTGGGCCAGAAGCTCGCCGTCGCCCATAAACAAACCATTGGAATGCGATGTTGTCAGCGTCAGTGTGAGTCCCCCTGCCCTTTTTCGCGTTCGAATTGTTGATTCTACGTCTTCCTGGCGATGTCTGACTACTTGGGCGGCGTCAACGAAATCACCGAGGTTCGTTACACCATAAAACTTCGCGTGAATAATGTGACATGTGGCGATTCATTCCGCGTGGACGCCGCAGTATGTACTCTGAAGCCTGATTCGCATGATGCGATTTCGCTCGCAATTTTCAGTCGCGACGCCCCTAGGACTGAAAAAGCGTGAACCGAGATGGTCGACGTTGATACTGAAAATCACAAGCAGAATTGGACCAAGTGAATTAGGGATAAGAAGTCGGTGATGGTCACTGATAACAATTATCAACATCTCCTTGTATCTACTGTTTACATCGGGCCTGCTTATACAACCTTCAAATTTAAGTTTTTTGAGGCCTCCACTTACTTCTTATAGCAAGTACTGGGCCAACACTGGGTCTACGGGCCGGCGTCGTCTAAGAGAGCAGACGACAAGCAGAAATGTTTGTAAGAGCAGACGACAGTTCGAGCGATCAGGCGGCCATTTGAACTTGAAGGCGCACTGAACGTAGTCCGCACGTGATCCACACAACTTGACGGTTTTCTGGCGTTCATGTTGGAACAAAACAAATAAATGTGATGACCACAATTATCCGTGAATTCAACCCAAGGTGCTTCCTGCCCAAGCAATTGTCGTCCGACGGCGTCCGCGTTTTTCTTTTCACGGCACATATCCAGATTCTCGGACGACCCGAGCTCGTGAAAACTGAGCTTCAAACTTTTCTCGACACATTTGGTACAACCCCAGTCGCGGCGTTTTGACGAGAAGGCAGGTTTTTGTCTGGTTCCTTTCAAAACAACGCAGGAATACACGTCCGGCATGGGGACTTCTGCCCACAGCCCCAGACCGGAATTGCGACCGACGCGCCACCACCGCGCCGTGACGTCACAGAGTTGAGTTCGTGTATAAGCGTGAGAATAAGAATCCCCAATTATAATTTGCAACCGCGTTTTTAAATGCAATAAGGTTAGCCCTGGACATATTTTAAGAAGTAATCAATGTTTTGTTGGCCTGGTTTGTTTTTACTCGGTTCTTAAAAGGCGCAAATATGTGATTGTGATCGCTATTATTACTGCCAATAGTTCCAGAAATTTGAACTTCGGTGTTCACCTTCGTGATAAGAAGATCCATTGCATTTGATGTAGATAAGGAGTCTTGTGGGGGACATGACGATGTTCTCAAAGCCAGGAAAATTTAGAGTTACTGTCAGTGTTAAACTTTGAAATGAGTCATCAAGTATTTTTCTGTTAAAGTCACCTCCTGGAATTAAATTATACTTATTTATAGACACATATTCTAAAAACAGTTCAAGGAAAGCAATGATGTTATCAAAATATGCTTATGGTGGGTGGTATAAAACAGATATAGCGTTATTTGCACGTTTTAAGCTCAGTATCTCACAATCGTCTGTAACTTTGGATCACTCATGTATTACTTGAGTATTATTTTGTCTGACATGAATCGATCGAGACACCTCCGCCGCGTTTATCTGTGCGATTTAAAAAGAAATGTTCATGAACAGATAAATTTAGCATGTCAACGTCTTGCTGATACCATGTTTCAGAAAACATGATTATATCAAATGAAATTTGAAATTCATCAAAAAGTGATACAAGTTGATCAGTTTTATTTTTTACAACAAACGCTCAATGCGAAACAAAGCTCGCGCAAACCCGAGCTTTGTTTCGCATACGGCGCGTTGACGTACACACACACAGGGTGCGGTGCCGCTTTCGCGGAGTCTTGCGAATGGGTCAGCTGACGAAGGGTCCGCGTGGGGCGAGAAATGTGTGACGTCATTTCTCGGGACACTCGTGTATAAGAACAAGCGCAAAAAAGAAGTATGCACACAAGTGGCACTATACGTACACTACCTAGGCAGTGAACGTGGCAAAGCGTCCGCGTGCTCCAGCTGGCTCGTTGGTCTAGGGGTATGATTCTCGCTTAGGGTGCGAGAGGTCCCGGGTTCAAATCCCGGACGAGCCCGTCGTCCTTTTCTTTTTTTCTTGTTTTTTTAAGAATGCTGTTTTTATCAAAAAGAAAAAGTTTATTGGTGACGCGGACATATGTCTTCACGAATAGGCACGGACTGCCAAACATTGTTTTCCGCGGCCTGGCTACCGACCTAAAACCGCAGTAACACTGTTCATCCTATACACATTAAAAAAAAAAAAAAAACCACGGTGTTTGCTGGGGACATGATGAACCGACACGCGTCAAGCGTTTTTCGAAGCATGTTTGTAATTAGAACAGATTTTCTACGAAACATTACTAAAAGATGCACTAATACGGGTTGTTCAGTTGAGTTATACGGCCGGGGGGACATTACATGTGGGTGGCTTATCTTTGGGATAGGTCGAATAATTAATTAAGCTTCGTTCATAACGTTTTAAGTAATTAAAATAAGCATGTACTTCCAATTTGAAACTTCCTGAGCGTCATCGAAAAAAACAATATATCAACTCCCTTTAGACCAACTTGAACCTATAAACCAAATCAAATCAAATGAGTTCATTTCTACCTTGTAAAATACAGATGGAGGGGCTGTGGAAAAAAAGCTGCGCTTAGCAGCTTGACGAGCCCACAGTCCCTGTATTAATGGCAACTAAGCAGCACTACGGTGGGAAGAATGAACATGCATAAAAAGGATAATGGCAACGAAAACACAAAGGTATTAGAGGCATACAAAACTGGATTGAAACATTATAAACTGGATTGAAAACTTCCTTTCAAACAGAACACATAACCTTGTTATATAGACAACAATTGTTCGTCACAAAAACTTGTTAAATCGGGAGTACCGCAGGGAACCGTGCTGGGTCCATTGTTTTTAATTTGCATAAATGATTTGCCGGATCTTCTGAATTCCACTATTAGATTATATGCGGACGAGTGCGTGATTTATAGAAAAATAATGAGTGTAAACGACTGTACCCTTGCGCAAAATGACTTGCCACATATTCAAGCATTGTGTCGAGAACGGCGAAGGGAGATCATTGTTGACAATACTAAATTTCTTAACTTCATTACAAAAAAAAAGACATTACTCAGGTTGACTATTTACTTTCTACCGTACCAATTGAAGCCGTAACATCCTACAAGTATCTTGGCAGCAACTTTAACCATAACTTGTCATGGGAGCCTCATATAAGCTATAGTAGATATCTGCGAAAGCGAACAGAAGTTTGGGACACGCAAGAAACGAAACTCATCGCATATAATTCTCTCATCCGTCCTCAACTCAAGTATGCATTCATTGTCTGGAACCTCCATCAGTTGTATCTAGAAGAGAAATTGGAAGCTGTACGAATGGGCCACACGTTTCATTCTCCGGAATTATCAGCTTACAAATGTTACAACAATGAAAGCTAAATTAAACCTCCCTCTATTAAAGCACAGGATAAAAGTATCACGTCTTACCCACCTCCGCAAAATGTATTATAATTTTTTTTTAAAGATGAATACTGCTCCTGGGCGAACCACATCTACCCACGCACCGACCATCAACTCAATATTCAACTGACTACACCATAGGACTAACCTATTCTATTGGTTGTGTAGATGGTTTCATAGCTACTTGTGTGATCGTCGTAATTCTGTTCGTGTCAATGGCATCTTCTCCAAACAGTTTATTTTAACGTCTGGCTTGCCGCGGGGCTCAATTATTGGCCCGCTTTTGTTCCTTATGTTCCTAAACCACATTGCTTACTGTGTTAGCAATGCTAACATCCTTGCGATGTTAAGTTATTTCTAAATGTGAAGTCATTATCCGGCTGCTCTCTTCTCCAAGCTGATCTACATCGAGTTTCGAGATGGTGTTTAGAAAACAGCTTGTTACTTAACGCCTTGAAATCCAAATCAACGATGTTATCCAGGAAGCTTGATGTTATTTGTTTTGCATATTACCTGGATGGCGTGTTAGTTCCTCCAGTCTCCTTTATCAGGGACCTTGGAGTTTTTATATTGACAGCTCACCTTCTTTCAACAATCATGTCTTCGGTATACAGTAAATGCAGCGTTGAGGACGTTAGGAATGATTTCTAGAATTTGTCGCCAATTTTCAGTTCCCTGTTGCTTGCTACTCTTATTTAAGTCTCTAGTTCGATCGCGAATGGAATTTGCCTCAGTCATTCGGAATTTATTGATTCTGTCGCAAGAGCTAGCTATTGAAAATGTGCAAAAACGAATGGTAAGAATTTTATATGACGGCTACATTGGAAGGAGATGTTTTTGTCACTACAAAACATTGCTTCGTACAGTTTCGCTGCAGAAATTGGCCGTGAGAAGGCAGTACGAAGATTTTTTATTCCTTCACAAAGTTGTTCATGGCAGGCGAAATTCGGTGGCTTTATCACAAACTACTGAGTTTCATGTTCCCTCTCGCCCAAGCCGAAACATTTCAACTTTTTATCCACCTTGCTTGTCTGCTGTGATCCCATTGTCAAGGATACAAATTGCTTATGATCCACAAAAATTTAACCTCGACATCTTTTCACCCACCCATGAGTTTGTGTTAAATCTACGTGACTGGATGTCTGCGAACTAATCAATAATAAATTTTTGCATAATGATAATGTTGCATGACTTTTATTGATTTAACTGTGTTGTTTCCTGTATTTTTAGATTTTACTCCGGGTATGTTTAGTGTACCACACTGTAAACCGAAAGGTTATTTGTGGGCACGAAAAAAAAAACAATTTATTATTTATTTATTATTATTCAAACTTTCTCTTTTACAATTGGCTATTACTCATTGGAACAACCTCCCGGAACCTATTGTGAGCATCCCAAAATGCAATAACTTCAGATCTGCCATTTCCTCTTTCGTCACCATGTAGCGTCCATTTTTCACGTGTTCTCAAACATCGTAGTCTTTTTGTTTGTTGTGTTACTTTGAGTGTCTAGATTTGCACCCCTTTATGCAAACCCCCTGTGGGTATTTAAGGGTGAAATAAATTAAATGAAATTCGAATGATCTACACTATACACCAACGGACGGCTGTGACGTCACGCTGCAGAGGTGGCGCTGCTGTCTGTCCGGCGCATGCGCAGTGGCGTATCACTGCAGGTGAATCAGGTTTCTGCGCACGCGCACAGCTCGCACACTGGGTGCGGAAAAACGAGACCTTGTTCGTATACAGCGCGGTTCACACAGCTGCATTTGGGTGTGATCGACTTCAAACCCCCTCTACGAGAGAACACAACGGCACACTGACGCCATCTATCACGCAGCTTTGGAAAACTTATGATGTGCGTGTAACTATAGACGGTTACGCGGTATTTTCGGGAGCGAATCTATACGCTAGTCGCTATCTATTTATGACAAATGGTTGCTTTTAACATTGTCAGACTTATTTCGAGCCCACGGTGATTATAATGCGTAAAATTCGCGCAGATGAGAAGTGGCTCAGGGATACCTCGATAGATGGCGCTGGTGTGTTCTCTCTCGCAGAGCCGTTTATGCTGAGAGAGTCTGGCCAATGGGCGGAGCTTGTCGCCCGCTAGAACCAGCGGAGTTCGCGATAACACAAAATGGCGTTAACTTTTTGTTTTGTTCATTCCTGAGAAACCGCATAGAGTTCCTATGAGCCAGGGCCACAAAATGGCAGACAGAAGTAGTCATCTCGCAGTTGTCAGACTATGACTATGCTGCTGTGGTTGCCAGGCTCTCAAAATCTTCTTAAGAAGGCCAAACTCTCTTAGTTTAAACGGCTCTGCTCTCTCGATAAGCGGTTACACGGCAGTTAATAACACTCGAACACGAATGCGTAAGGCGGCCGTAACGCGGGGGGGGGGGGGGGGGGGGGGATGCCGAGTCATTGGGCTGTGGATATTATGGGAGCGCAAATTCGATAACCCAGTAAACGGAGATGGCGGCGCGCAGAAGGCGGTTTTTATTACAAACTGGTAGCAGCGAGCAAAAAATACACAAAAGGAGGAATGGACAGGACGAGCTGTCGGCGCTCGTCCGGTTTATTCCACCCTTCGTCTGTGTATTTTGTTTGCGCGCTGCTACCAGCTGGTAATCATGAACCGACACGCCTGCATCGCTGCAGTGATTTCGATTGTTGAAATGGTCTATTATGTCCAACTTGGGTGCACGCAGCGTTTCCACCATGGCATATTATACGCACGCGGGCGCCCATCGGCAAGCGCCTCGGCGGGGTCGAATGTTCACCGATAAGCAACCGCTATCGGCTGTCGGCCGTCGCCATGTTGACTGTTGGACCCTGTCGGCCGTTTCTGGAAAACCCTGCGAGCCCCATCGCGATAAAGAATGCCGCGGTGCGTGGGTACAACACGAGTGGCTTAAACGGCACAACGGTCGGGACTCTCTCGGAGCCGAGTCGAGCTCGATTTTGTGTACGGTGTCGTGCATATCAAATATCTTCCGCTTCCTGGTCGTTTTTTTTCTCTCTCTCTCCCTCCCTCTCTCTTTCTCCATCCTCCGTCCCCTTCAGAGCATTTGTTATATGTAATAAACCGATAGTTGTTACTCTACTCGTTTCAGCCTAAGTCCAGACGCAGCCGACGCTATACTAGGTAATGGATCACCGATCAGAGTCAAGAGCGTAAGTCGCTAGGCCTCTTCTGTTTATGATTTGTTCAGAAATGATAGAACACGTACATAGGCACGACGGACACCACAATGGCGTTCTTTTGATGTTGTCTGATTGGTCCCACCAGCTCGTAGCTGATAGGACCAATCAGCTTTCTGCCACCGGTGGCGGTTTTCTCGTTTGCTCTTGGAGCGTCATGACTGCGACGAGAAGGCGCGAGTTTTTTTGTCGTCCGCCGCTCTTGGCCACTCTCGGCAAGCTCTCGGAGTCACTCGTGTGATACGAGATAGGTTGAACGTTGTTATTTTAGAACCGCACGAAGATGGTGAAGTTCTACAGCAAAGAAGGCGAGACTACAGCGGTAAGCCTCTGCGAATGTGTAATACCCTCTCCCCTGATCTTGCTTCCCGCTGTCGTCGTTTTCAGAGGGATTATGAGCACCTATCTTTGTGCGTGTTTCGTCTTTTTCTGGCAATTCTTTTTTGAGTATTGGTATAGTATGGGGCATAGAAAGCAACGAAGACCGATACAACGACACGATTCCAATGTATTCTGACAGACGGAGGCCAGAGGTCGGCATTTTAGGTAGCCCTCACTCACTTTCACCCTCACAGCCACAGTTACCTCAGCCCCTCACTCACCCCCATCCTCAGAGTTACACTCACCCTCATCCCCTCACTCACCCTCAAAGTCACACTCCCCTTCAGCCCTTCACTCACCCTCACTGAACCTCACGGCCCTCAAGCCCCCCACGCACTCACAGCCCCTCACGCACTCATACACCTCACGCTTTCACAGTCCATACAGCCCTCACGGTCTCACACCCTTCACGGCCTCACAGCCCTTACGACCTCACGGTCCTCAGAATCCTCACTCACAGTCACACTCTCGCACCCTCACCTCACATGGGAAGACGAGGGTGAGTGAGGGCCCTCATGAGCGATTTTTGCCGAGGTATGGCAGCGAGAAGTCACAATACCCGCGCGACCCTTCACAAATTCTGTTCTCCTTCAAGCGAAATCAAGCCTCACGGAGAACTCATCGTCTCGCACAAGCCCCACACGCAAACGCAAGCGCTTCACTTGAGCACAGACCCCTTAAAAATTGATGCCCCTTACTCCCCTCATCGCCCTCACGGACCTTACACCTCTCAGGCACTTACGGTGCTCACGACCCTCACGCACTCATAACCCTCGCCCACTCAGCACCCTCATTACCCTCACGGCCCTCACGCCCCCCACGAAATCATGCCCTTCACGCACTCACTACCTCAAACCCCTCACGCAATCATACCCCTCACGCACTCACGGTATACTCACACCCCTCACGGCCCACACGCACTCACGGTCCTCACGGCCTCACGCCCTCACCCCGCGCGACCTCACGATCCTCACTTACCCTAACACTCATGAATTTTCGGGGTTCAGAAACTCACTCACCCTCACCTCACCTGTGAAGACGTGAGTGAGGTTCGCCGAGATATGGCGGAAGCATGTTGGGCTGCCCTTCATTTGTAGTTCCCAGACAACTCCCCAGACGGCGCTCGTTACTCAAAAAAGGCGCATTTACAATCGGCACGCACTCCTGCCGCGGTCACTTGCTTTTCTCCTTCATTCCAATCGGCGTTAATCCTCCAAGCCATTACGGTTTTGGACAAGCTGGGCCGTCTCTTTTGAGACGTCGTCCTGTCCCTTTCTGTTCCTTCGACTTTTATGTCCATTTCTGCCCCAGTCTCAGGTTTATTCTACATGGTTAACATTCCCCAGCTCGCCTGCACCCTTACTATTTTATTTCTGATCAGCGCCAGTCTGTTCACTCCAGGTTCGCCACATTAGCGGCTTTCCTGCTAAATTTAGCGATATGCTGAGTTAGCTAGCGAGAGAGAAAGTGGCGCGTTACGGTTAGCGGGGATTATAGAGGGTTTCGAGTCACGATAGCGCGTTTTCCGGTGGTCTAAAATGTTCTATAGTTTTACGTTTATCAATCTTGAATAACTTAATTTCTCTGCTAAGTTTAGAGTCATAAGGTCGTTATTTTTTCTTACGCCCAACAACATAGTCATCAGTAAAAAAAAAAAACGCTATTGACGTTTTCGAGATGGGGGCAAAGCACTGAAACATGCTGTTTAGACGGTCATTCCTGGCGCGCGCCATAAATGTAGCGGTCTTTAGCGGTTGTATAAAAATCCTTTGGCGAGCTTCTTTTTTTTTTTTTAGTTTTCTACACTTTTTTTTTGTCCTAAGTGTGGTAACAAGCGCGATCAGAACGCACCCGGTCACACTGAATCCCAAACAGTGAACCGGCCTTGTCATTTTTTTAGAATAGAGCTACGGGGCATAATCATAACGTGTTCCATAGCCCATTGGTCAAAAATGGCGGCGCTCAGAAGGCGATAATTTGAGTGGTCTATAATGGTGACCGACGTGCGAATCGCGCCAACAAAAAGCGAACGCTCTGGTTGGAGAGCGAAGGCCGGCTCACTCATACAGCTGAGTTTGAGTGTGACACGAGTGCCATTCATCGGTCAGCCATGGAACACATCCCATCTTCGGTTAATTACATTGAAGGGTTTGCTGTATTTTGCGCGATCAAGTCTGCGCTCTATTCACGAGAAAGACGCTTATGATATTGTCAGAATTATTTCTAACACCCCGTAAAAGAATCATGCGTTAAATATATGCTACGAAGATCGGAAGTATTCCAAGGTTGCCCGATAGAGGGCGCCAGTGTGCCGCACTCGAGAGCAAATCGGTGAACAAGTCTTGAGGGGCGCCTCACTCCGTCCATGTGACACGGTTCGAGGACAAGCCTGCAGCCTCCACTTCCAGATTTCCACATAGTTTGTCGGACGGGTGTAGACCGGTGCATATGAACAACAAGAAACGCCAAATCGGCAAAGCGTGCCAGACGGGCGAGATTAGACAGGCAGAGACGGACACAGCCCGCTCGCCATCCCCGTGGCACTCGCGACTCAGCGCGAATGACGAGTCTTAGCTCTTTCGTTTGTTCAGCTGACTTGATTCTCATGCAGGCTTTCGAAATACCCTCGTCCTCCCGTCCAAAGCAGCAGCGCTCTGCGGGGGAGAAACACAAATGCCCGCTGCGCGTCCTCCGTTTATTGTTTTTTTTTTCCCTTTTCTTTTTTTTTGCCGTGTCACGGTCAAAGCTCGATGGAAGCTTTCTCCGCATCGAGGCAGCCGCGCGGTCGTGCCAAAGCCCACCGAGAGATGGGGCTGGCGTCGCTCGGTCTAGGGGACGCAAAGTGTTGTTTCGCGGATTCGCGATGCATTAGCGATTTGCTACTCCATTAACTTGAGCAACACGGCGCGTACTCGCTCAAAGCTTCGTATAAACACTCGGAAGTGGCTGCTGGGGTGATTTGGCTGCGGCAGTTTTGAAAGAGGTCGTATTTTTTTGTTTGTTTCTTCTTAGAGCTTGGAATGACCTATAGCGTACATATATTCCCAGAAATGTGTCTGTCCGTGCAACCGCGCACGGCCCATGCACGTGACGTCACGTTTCACTGTGTCACGTGACATGACGTGAAGATACAGGTTGCCGCCAATTCTTTTTTTGTTTGTTTATTGGACGGGACAGGACGCATTCTACCAGCCAACCTTCCTCGTCATTAAAAAACAGGTGCAAACGGATCGGACGCCGGGACTATGTGATAATACGGGAGCTCAGTTGGTATATCCTTGTATAAAGTATGTTGCTGGGATATTCGGCGCATTTCAATAAAAAATATAATTGCGAGAACGAGACAAGGACAGGCAAGTAAGACTGGAGCGCTTGTGCGCTCTCTCTTCCCTGTCGTTGTCCTATTTCGGCTACCTTATTTCTATTCAATTAGTAGCGCTGAGTTCACGCCTCCAGGTCAATTAGCTTCACAGATTATATGTATCTGGCTCATTCAATGCGTCCTGTATTTTTGTCTTGTTATATTTCAGCACCACCCTGTGCATTGACGACACTCCAAAATTAACGGTTTTTGGGACACTCTCCTGTTCGTTCGCTGCTCTGTGTTGAAAACTCTGTTGAAGAAACCGCATAAAGGACTGTCCTTACAAACACTGTGTCTCAGTTGCCCCCTCGCCCGTTTCTTTTTTGTTTATTTACTTTTTTATTAAAAGGAAGTGACGTTTTTAGCCCCTTCCTGCCACTTTAATACGATTTTGGTAGCGCATACATTTTTTTTTTTTTAATAAAAGCTTGCTGTTGGTTTTAGTGCGATTTTTAACAAAGGCCACTGAGCTTCAGTCTAAAGCCTTTACAGTCGTTTTAAAGCAATCGTAAGTTGCCGAGAAACTTATACGTCACATCCTTGTGGCAAAATAAGCGTGCGCGGCAAAAATCGTTATCACGCCTGTCTGTGAGGTGGCGTGAACTGACTAGGCAGACGAACGCCCGGCATTTACCGAAAAATATCAAGCCGGCAAAACACGCAAAAAAAAAGAACTGTTCGTACAAAAAAAAAAAAAGACGAATAAAAGTAAAGCATTTTGCAGGTCTATACGCTATCGTGTGAGTCCTTTCCTTTTGAGGTGCGACATGTAGCGCGAGACGTAATGCTAACAGCAGAGAATGAGAGCGACTAAATACAAGCTTTTAGAGCACTACAAGAAGATACAATTTTAGTAACTGAATGCGTTGGAAGTTACAACTGAATTTTCGTATGATTAACATTAACTTCTTCATATTTCTTTTATATTTTTTTATTGTAATTTAGAGATATAGTCTGGTCTAACAACAGTTACCTTCCGAAAGTACACCGAAAAAACTTAGTACTAACAACATCAGCGCTGTTTGTTGTTCTTGACTCAGACTGCACCTGAGTACTGGATCAAGACGCTGAAAAGATCTGCCCGGTTCCGGACAAGGCAGATTGTTTTTTTTTCAGCGGACACCGGTCGCATAGAGGGCGCTTGCTGCGCTCCATCTCGATTGGAAGTGAATTTGTTCTTGCGTAAATATTTACCTTTTGGGGACTTCCGCTAAAATCATTATATCAAATAGGTCGAGACGGCAATGTAATAATACACTTTACGCTGGGAATTCGGATTCGTTGAGCAGCAGTCGCAGAATATCTCGACATCAAGGGACATTTTAAACGTAACTGGAAACTATCTCAGTCACTTTTTATAAGTAGCTGCAACTTAGCGAGTTTCACTTGCAAGAACGTAGCTGCATTTGACAGACACGTGTATCGTTCCGACCCAGTTCGACACTGGGCCTGCCGACGTTTCAAACTGTGGAAATTGACCAGACCCTTCATGGTCCTAACGTCTAATAAACACTATATGTGTTGAAAATCGAAAGATGTCCGTCCTTGTTCGTACTTTTTTCTTTATTCTTTCTGTAAACATTTATTGAAAACCAACCCGCTCACGTTCAACTTAAGCTATTTCGCTTTTTGAAAATCTATGCTCCAATTGACCAATTTGACCAAGCGTTTGGCGCAGGCGCGACGCCGCCGTAAGTTTAGTCCGCGGAAGGCAGGCGGCAGTGCACAAGACGGCTCGTGCTGTCTCGTGCTTTGAACGTGCAGAGCTCCTCGAGGTCGTGGCACGTGCAGACTAAAGTTCCCTCGATGCATTGCGGCGCGGGTGGCGTTAGCCAAACTGGCTGGTATGATCAGTCTATCCCTTCAACCAATTTTCTCTTTTTTCCCAGCTGACACGGCGGAGGACATACATTTTTTGAACAATGACAAAACGTCCACCCTCCCTACGCCATCACAAAAGAGCGCGACGCGCCACCGTGAAAGCCACAGGAAAGGGATCCCAAACGCCCGAACCGAAAAGACAGGGACGGGAGATCGGAAGGGAAAAGACCGATGAGGGTAACGAGGGAAATAGGGGACGCGGGGAAAGAAAGCTAGAGAGAGAGAGGGAAAGGGATAAAATTAGGATTATCTCTCGAATCCAGCCCGCGGGTGTAACCCAATTAATTCGGACAGCGATGAATAGGAAGATTCTCTGTATGGATTCGTTCACGATGACATGAATACGGGAACAAGGTTTCCTCAATAGGGGACCGAAACTATAGGGAGGGTACGAACAAAAAGGGAAGGATCTAGGGAGGGGAATGGAGGTAGACGAGACTAAGGGAAAGGGTAATAGGGAAAGAGAAGCGATTGATGCGGCGAAGCTTAGAGGAGCTATGGGTTAAAGGCCGCCTTGTCGAGTCTGCTGAACCTTCCCCATTGGGGACACTGAAGGACGGGGCTATCCTACGCTTAATATCCAGAGGGCCATTTGTACGCGGTACTACAGAGAACAGAAAATAAAGAAAGAGTAGAGAAGGGACATGAAAAGAGGGATGGGGGTGGGCGGCATATGGCGGTTGTCTTCCAAACCTGCCTGTCATTGTTTCACCGCTACCCTCGTCACCGGGGATGCTGTCTCGTTTGTCGCGCCGGATTTAGCGGGATGATGGAGTGAGGAGGATCCGCCCGTTGAAGGATTGGGGAGTTTTTCCGGTTGACGGGCAGTGATGGATGAAGGTTGGTTCAAAGGAAAGAGGGGAGAAAACGAGGGTCAGAGTTGGGAGCAAAGAGGGAAGACAGTTGGAGGAGGGGGCAACCTCTCCCTTCGATTGTTGGGTGGGGATAAAGACGGGTGTGTAATAGCTTTGCAGAAAACAAACGTGGGGATATCACGTGTGTGAGGGGGAGTAGGTAGAACTTGAGCCTCTCCGATGTGGGTGGCGACTCTGCGTTTGTTTCTAAAATCGTTGAGGTGTTTGCTGATGATATAAGTCCATCTGGTGGTCGAAGGTTTGAGCCGTAAAATATAAGGACAATGTAGACTGGTTTTATAAGTTTACCTTACATTAAAGTAATACTGAATCGAAACTGAAGAAATACCTCTCACGTTCAGAAATAAGTTAAACATGATCAGCTCTATCTGCTAATGGCAATCGCACGCTTCTATTTCAAACGGATGGCTGCAGATTTTTCGTTCTGAATGTTTGATTCTGGCGAGCGCTTTAAAATGAGTTATCGAAGGTCGCGGTGCGTCTCAGGAGATCCGTCGCACCCGAGACGTCATCGGCCTCCGTGGAGCCAAGCGTACCGTATTTATGATTGTTGGCACTAGGTGGCGTCAACACGTTACTACCTCGCTCAGTCAAAGAGCCCAAGGGTTGTAACATATCATCGGGAGGCTGCGGAGCCGGTGGAGTCGTGCGCGCTATGACAACACGTAGTACGTCGTCTGCTCTGCGACTTCGCCGGTATGGCGACATCGGCAGCGTTGATTTCGGGCACGAGCTCGCTGCTCTTTGAACGGGACGAGCGAGGCAGCTAAGTGCCTCTGTTATCTCGCACGAGGTAAGATGCTGGTATACATTTCCTACCTCATGTTGTCTAAGGTGACGGCAAGATCAGCAAGATCATGTGCGACAATAGGGAGTTTTCCCAGATGGTATCCGCTGCTCCTTAAGACGCTGTCACAATGAGGTAACGGTTGGACAGCTCTGTACGGAAATACGAGGAAATCGAGTTGCCGGCGGCCCTGTCACATCGCGGCAACAACAACAGTGAGGCAACATGTTGCTGTTGCCCGGCAACCGTGTTGGCCGATATGTGG